>NC_053027.1:273447078-273504847 GCF_003073215.2 Triticum urartu
ATTGTAACCGACTCTGTGTAACCCTAACCCTATCCGGTGTCTATATAAACCGGAGGGTTGTAGTCCGTAGGCAATCAACTCCATATACAACAATCATACCATAGGCTAGCTTCTAGGGTTTAGCCTCCTTGATCTCGTGGTAGATCTACTCTTGTACTACCCATATCATCAATATTAATCAAGCAGGACGTAGGGTTTTACCTCCATCAAGAGGGCCCGAACCTGGGTAAAACATCGTGTTCCCTGCCTCCTGTTACCATCCGGCCTAGACGCACAGTTCGGGACCCCCTACCCGAGATCCGCCGGTTTTGACACCGACAATGATGATTTCTTCTCTCTGATTTTTTTCTCTCCGAAAGCAAATATATAGAGTTGGAGTTGGCGTCGGAGGGCATCCAGGGGGCCCACGAGGTAGGGGGTGCACCCTAGGGGGGGCCCACCCTCGTGAGAAGGGTGTGGGCCCCCTTGGTCTTCATCTTTGGCGAGGATTTTTTATTATTTTTTCTAAGATGTTCCGTGGAGTTTTAGGTCATTCCGAGAATATTTGTTTTCTGCACATAAAACAACACCATGGCAATTCTGCTGAAAACAGCGTCAGTCCGGGTTAGTTCCATTCAAATCATACAAGTTAGAGTCCAAAACAAGGGCAAAAGTGTTTGGAAAAGTAGATACGACGGAGACGTATCAACTCCCCCAAGCTTAAACCCTTGCTTTTCCTCAAGCAATTCAGTTGACAAACTGAAAGAAAGAAAGAAGAACTTTTACAAACTCCGTTTGCTCTTGTTGTTGTAACTATGTCAAGCCAGCATTCAAGTTTTCAGCATAGATCATAACTAACCACATTTGCAATAATTCTCAGGTCTCATAATTACTCATATCAATAGCATAATCAACTAGCAAGCCATAATAATAAATCTCGGATGACAACACTTTCTCAAAACAATCATAATATGATATAACAGGATGGTATCTCGCTAGCCCTTTCTGAGACCGCAAAACATAAATGCAGAGCACCTTTAAAGATCAAGGACTGACTAGACATTGTAATTCATGGTAAGAGAGATCCAATCATAGTCACACCCAATATAAATTAACAGTGATGAATGCAAATGACAGCTGTGCTCTCCAGCTAGTGCTTTTTGATAAGAGGGTGATGACTCAACATAAAAGTAAATGGATAGGCCCTTCGCAGAGGGAAGCAAGGATTTGTAGAGGTGCCAGAGCTCGGTTTTGAAATAGAGATAATTTGTATTTTGAGCGATATAGTTTCATTGTCAACGTAACAACTAAGAGATGGCGATATCTTCCATGCTAAACACATTATAGGCCGTTCCCAAACAGAATGGTAAAGTTTATACTCCCCCTCCACCAACAAGCATCAATCCATGGCTTGCTCGAAACAACGAGTGCCTCCAACATACATTAGGTCCCAGGGGGAGTTTTGTTTGCAATTAATTTTGATTTAGTTTGCATAAAGCATGGGACTGGGCATCCCGTTGATCAGCCATTTTCTCGTGAGTGAGGAGCGGAGTCCACTCCTCTTGAGAATAACCCGTCTAACACGGAAGATAAGGACAACCTTGGTTGATACATGAGCTATTCGAGCATATAAACCAGAATGTTTATTTGAAGGTTTATAGTTTGGCACATACAAATTTACTTGGGACGGCAGGTAGATATCGCATATAGGAAGGTATAGTTGACTCATCTGGAATAACTTTGGGGTTTAAGGGATTGGATGCACAAGCAGTATTCTCACTTAGTACAAGTGAAGGATAGCAAAAGACTGGGAAGCGACCAACTAGAGAGCGACAACAGCCATGTACATGCATTAAAATTAATAAACATTGGATGCTATCATGAGTAGGATATAATCCACCGTGAACATAAATATCGTGAAGGCTATGTTGATTTTGTTTCAACTACATGCGTGAACATGTGCCAAGTCAAGTCACTTAAATCATTCAAAGGAGGATACCACCCCATCATACCACATCATAATCATCTCAATAGCATGTTGGCACACAAGGTAAATCATTATAACTCATAGCTAATTAAGCATGGCACAAGCAACTATGATCTCTAATTGTCATTGCAAACATGTTTATTCATAATAAGCTGAATCAAGAACGAGGGACTCATCATATTTACAAAAACAAAAGAGGTCGAGTTCATACCAGCTTTTCTCATCTCAGTCAATCCATCATATATCATCATAATTGCCTTTCACTTCCACGACCGAACGGTGTGAATAATAATAAGAGTGTACGTGCATTGGACTAAGCTGGAATCTGCGAGCATTCAATAAACAGGAGAAGACAAGGCAATATGGGCTCTGGGTTAAATCAACAATAATGCATATAAGAGCCACTTCAACAATTTAATTATGGTCTTCTCCTACTGACCCCCAAAGAAAAGAAAAGAAATAAAACGATTTACACAGGAAAGCTCCCAACAAGCAAAAGAAGAACGGGAAATATTTTTGGGTTTTCTTTTTAATTATTACTACTACAGCAGAAAAATAAACTACTACTATTTTTTTGTTTTCTTAAGGTTTAGCAATCACACAAGAAGAAAGCAGGAAAAGGAAACTAAACTAGCATGGATATTACAGTGAAAAAGTATGAGCACCGACATCTAGCAATGAGTGTGTGTGAACATAAATGTAATGTCCTTGAGAAATACGTACTCCCCCAAGCTTAGGCTTTTGGCCTAAGTTGGTCTATGGCCACGGCTGGCCTGGCAGATATCCATAATAATAGTTGTTGGGGTCGTACTGTGATGAGGAGGAATAGTTGGGATCATACTGTGATGAAGAAGAAGACTCTGACTGCCACTGGCTGATAGTCATCTCTGGATCCCAAGAATAAACAGATTGTCATGGAGGCTCATCTTGTGGTTCCTGTTCCGGGGCTGGTGCATGATTCTTGTAAGCTTGGACGGCAGCCCACGTAACGAGGTAGGGTCCTACAAAATTAAACAAAGAAGGAGTAGGCAGGATAATAGTCTCATGATGATGTTTGTTAAAGAACAATTGATATTTAAGCTCTCCTGCCCTATTCTTAACAATAAGATCATGTGCCACCATACTTTTATGATCTAGATAAACACGGGGCAGCACCTTTTATTCCTTCTCGGCATGCCTAATAGGTATGCTAAAATGTGCAGCTAGGCGTGTGGCATAGACGCCTCCAAAGATGGGGCCTTTGGTATGGTTCATACTTAACCGTCTAGCAATAATACCGCTCATACTAAAAGTGTTATCACTATATAAACCGTGGTGCAGAATAATTATATCAGGGATACTAAGGTTTCCACAGTTTCCACGTCCAATTAAACAACGACTAGCAAATAATGCAAAGTAACGTAAAACAGGAAAATGTATGCTAGTGATTCGTGCATCAGAAACCTTTCTACTTTCTCCTACAGTGATAGTATCAATAAACCCAGCCACATCATCATGATGTGGTTCTTCTGTCTTGCCCTTAAAAGGGACTAAACAAATCCGACAGAAATCATAAAGTGACATCTCCTTATGCTCATCATATAAATGAAACTCCACCGTAGGTGGTGAGTTCCTAGAATGAAAATGAAAGTTTTGCACAAAAGTATTTGTGAGTAAGAGATACTGATCGCATTAGTCGTGGAGGAAAGCGGTGAGGCCTGCATTGTGAGCCAATTCATGAAAATCTTCATAGATACCGGCTGCTCTCAAGAAATCTTCAGAAGGCCATTCACACGCCCGAATCTCCGCGGTGCACGGCAAATTATACTTAGGCTTCGGTACCTTTTCCTTCGAGCTTTGGCTCGATGAGCCCCTCAAAAATCTCCTCATTATTTTTCTAAAATAATCTGAAATTTTTAGTAACTTCAAACAAAACTGAACCAACTTCAATAAAACTGATAGCAACTACTCCTACAAGTGCCTAGAGCCTATATCAAGCATTAAAACTACTTAGAACCATATAAATTTGACATGCAAGCTCAAGAACATGGTCACCTATGTAGCACAAATTTGCAAAGAATAAAGCACTAGAACAAAAACTAATTGGACCAATGGAGGAGTCACATACCAAGGAACAATCTCCCCAAGCAGTTTTGCGAGAGGTGCTTTGAGCAAGGAGATCGAAAATCACAGCAAAAGTGGCTGGAACTCGTGCTTGAGTTGGTTTTTCGGGTTTGTGTGAGACAGAGGAAGAAGATGGGTGCTAGGATAAGTGGAGGAGGGCCACCGTGGGCCCACGAGGCAGGGGGGCACGCCCTAGGGGGCGCCCACCACCCTCGTGGCCAGGTGGCAGCTCCTCCCGCGGTAATTTTTGCACAGTAAATCCTCAAATATTCCCGAAAAAATCATATTAAATTGGCATGGCATTCTGAGGACTTCTATTTTCGGGATATTTTTATATTGCACGGATAAGTCAGGAAACAGACAGAAAAATACTAATTTTACTTTATTTCTACTAATTGATAGAAAATAAAGAGAAGGTATAGAAGGTGGTGCTTCTAGTTTCATCCATCTCATGCTCATAAAAAAGAATCCACTAACAAGGTTGATCAAGTCTTGTTAACAAACTCATTCCGATAATCATGAAACCGGAGAAATTTTGAATAACACTAAGTTACCTCAACGGGGATATGCACATCCCCAATAATAAGAATATCATATTTCTTCTTGATAGTTGGCAGACGAAATTCAAAACCTCCAAATATAATCGATGGAATTTTTCCAATAGAGTTGATACTATGAACTTGAGGTTGTTTCCTCGGAAAGTGTATCGTATGCTCATTACCATTAACATGAAAAGTGACATTGCCTTTGTTGCAATCAATAACAGCCCCTGCAGTATTAAAAAAAGGTCTTCCAAGAATAATAGACATACTATCATCCTCGGGAATATCAAGAATAACAAAGTCCGTTAAAATAGTAACGTTTGCAACCACAACAGGCACATCCTCACAAATACCGACAGGTATAGCAGTTGATTTATCAGCCATTTGCAAAGATATTTCAGTAGGTGTCGGCTTATTCAAGTCAAGTCTACTATATAAAGAGAGAGGCATAACACTAACACCGGCTCCAAGATCACATAAAGCAGTTTTAATATAATTTCTTTTAATGGAGCAAGGTATAGTAGGTACTCTGGGTTCTCCAAGTTTCTTTGGTATTCCACCCTTAAAAGTGTAATTAGCAAGCATGGTGGAAATCTCAGCTTCCGGTATCTTTCTTTTATTAGTAATGATATCCTTCATTATATTTAGCATAAGGATTTGTTTTGAGCACATCAGTTAATCTCATACGCAAAAAGATAGGCCTAATCATTTTAGCAAATCGCTCAAAATCCTCATCATCCTTTTTCTTGGATGGTTTCGGAGGAAAAGGCATGAGTTTCTGAACCCAAGGTTCCCTTTCTTTACCATGTTTCCTAGCAACAAAGTCTCTTTTATCATAATGTTGATTCTTTGATTGTGGGTTATCAAGATCAACAACAGGTTCAACTTCTACATCATTGTCATTACTAGGTTGAGCATCATCATGAACATCATCATTAATATTTTCATTAGGTTCATGTTCATTACCATATTGTGTTTCAGCATCAGACATAGAAATATCATTTGGATTATCAGGTGGTTCAGCAATAGGTTCACTAGAAGTTTGCACAGTTCTATCATTTTTCTTCTTCTTCTTTTTAGAAGAACTAGGAACATCAATATTTTTTATTTGAGAATCTTGCTCGATTCTCTTAGGGTGGCCTTCAGGATACAAAGGTTCCTGAGTCATTCTACCAGTTCTAGTAGCCACTCTAACAGCATAATCATTTTTCTTACTATTCATTTCATCAAGCACTTCTTTTTGAGCCTTAAGTACTTGTTCTACTTGAGTGGTAACCATAGAAACATGTTTGCTAACAAGTTTAAGTTCACCTTTAATATTAGCCATATAATCACCCAAGCGTCTAATCATATAAGAATTTTATTTTAATTGTCTACCAAAATAAGCATTGACGTCATCTTGCTTAAACATAAAGTTATCAAACTCATCCAAGCACTGACTAGCAATTTTAGTAGGAGGGACTTCAGCTTTATCATATCTATAGAGAGAATTACCTTTACTACCTGTGTCGGGATATCGGGATCAGGAGGTTCTTCAGTAAATAAAGAATTGAGATCATATGCTTCTTCAACAGGCGGTATATTAAGACCATGTATTTCTTCAATAGGAGGTAAATTCTTACATCTTCAGCTTTAATACCTTTTTCTTTCATAGATTTCTTTGCCTCTTGCATATCTTCGAGACTGAGGAATAGAACACCTCTCTTCTTCGGAGTTGGTTTAGGAATAGGTTCAGTAATTGGAGTAGGAGTTGGCTCAGGAGGTGGCTCAGGAGCTGGCTCAGGAGGTGCCCAATTATTTTCATTTGTCAATATATTATTCAATAGGATTTCAGCTTCATCCGGTGTTCTTTCCCTGAAAAGAGAACAAGCACAACTATCCAAGTAATCTCTGGAAGCATCGGTTAGTCCATTATAAAAGATATCAAGTATTTCAGGTTTCTTAAGAGGATGATCAGGAAAAGCATTAAGTAACTTGAGAAGCCTCCCCCAAGCTTGTGGGAGACTCTCTTCTTTGATTTGCATGAAGTTGTATATTTCCCTCAAAGCAGCTTGTTTCTTATGAGCAGGGAAATATTTAGCAGAGAAGTAATAAATCATATCCTGGGGACTACGCACACAACCAGGATCAAGAGAATTAAACCATATCTTAGCATCACCCTTTAATGAGAACGGAAATATTTTGAGTATATAGAAGTAACGCGATCTCTCATCATTAGTGAACAGGGCATCTATATCATTTAACTTAGTAAGATGTGACACAACAGTTTCAGATTCATAGCCATAAAACGGATCAGATTCAACCAAAGTAATTATATCAGGATCAACAGAGAATTCATAATCCTTATTAGGAACACAAATAGGTGAAGTAGCAAAAGCAGGGTCGGGTTTCATTTTATCTCTAAGTGATTCTTTGTTCCATTTAATTAATAACCTCTTAAGCTCATATCTATCCTTGCAAGCTAAAATAGCGACAGAAGATTCCATATCAAAAAGATAACCCTCAGGAATAACAGGCATATTTTCATCATCACTATCATCATCATTTTCAGATTCAATAATTTCTTTTTCTCTAGCCCTAGCAATTTGTTCATCAAGAAATTCACTAAGGGGCACAGTAGTATCAGGCATAGAACCAGTTTCATCATAAGTATCATGCATAGCAGAAGTGGCATCATCGATAACATGCGACATATCAGAACGAATAGCGGAAGCAGGTGTAGGTGTCGCAAACTTACTCATAACAGAAGGTGAATCAAGTGCAGAGCTAGATGGCAGTTCCTTACCTCCCCTCGTAGTTGAGGGATAGATCTTGGTTTTTGGATCTCTCAAGTTCTTCATAGTGTCCAGCAGATATAAATCCCAAGTGACTCAAAGAATAGAGCTATGCTCCCCGGCAACGGCGCCAGAAATTTGTCTTGATAACCCACAAGTATAGGGGATCGCAACTACTTTTGAGGGTAGAGTATTCAACCCAAATTTATTTATTCGACACAAGGGGAGCCAAAGAATATTCTCAAGTATTAGCAGCTGGGTTGTCAATTCAACCACACCTGGAAACTTAGTATCTGCAGCAAAGTGTTTAGTAGCAAAGTAATATGATAGTGGTGGTAGCGGCAACAAAAGTAAGGATAGCAAAAGTAATGTTTTTGGTATTTTGTAGTGATTGTAACAGTAGCAGCGGGAAAGTAAATAAGCGTAAACCAGTATATGGAAAACTCGTAGGCACCGGATCAGTGATGGATAATTATGCCGGATGCGGTTCATCATGTAACAGTCATAACATAGGGTGACACAGAACTAGCTCCAATTCATCAATGTAATGTAGGCATGTATTCCGTATATAGTCATACATGCTTATGGAAAAGAACTTGCATGGCATCTTTTGTCCTACCCTCCCGTGGCAGCGGGGTCCTATTGGAAACTAAGGGATATTAAGGCCTCCTTTTAATAGAGAACCGGAACAAAGCATTAGCACATAGTGAATACATGAACTCCTCAAACTATGGTCATCACCGGGAGTGGTCCCGATTATTGTCACTTCGGGGTTGCCGGATCATAACACACAGTAGGTGACTATAGACTTGCAAGATAGGATCAAGAACTCACATATATTCATGAAAACATAATAGGTTCAGACCTGAAATCATGGCACTTGGGCCCTAGTGACAAGCATTAAGCATAGCAAAGTCATAGCAACATCAATCTCAGAACATAGTGGATACTAGGGATCAAACCCTAACAAAACTAACTCGATTACATGATAAATCTCATCCAACCCATCACCGTCCAGCAAGCCTACAATGGAATTACTCACGCACGGCGGTGAGCATCATGAAATTGGTGATGGAGGATGGTTGATGATGACGACGGCGACGAATACCCCTCTCCGGAGCCCCGAACGGACTCCAGATCAGCCCTCCCGAGAGGTTTTAGGGCTTGGCGGTGGCTCCGTATCGTAAAACACGATGATTTGTTCTCTCTGATTTTTTTCTCTGCAAAAGCAAATATATAGAGTTGGAGTTGGCGTCGGAGGGCATCCAGGGGGCCCACGAGGTAGGGGGCGCGCCCTAGGGGGGGGGCGCCCCCACCCTCGTGAGATGGGTGTGGCCCCCCTGGTCTTCATCTTTAGCGAGGATTTTTTATTATTTTTTCTAAGATGTTCCGTGGAGTTTCAGGTCATTCCGAGAATATTTGTTTTCTGCACATAAAAGAACACCCTCGCAATTCTGCTGAAAACAGCGTCAGTCTGGGTTAGTTCCTTTCAAATCATAAAAGTTAGAGTCCAAAACAAGGGCAAAAGTGTTTGGAAAAGTAGATACGACGGAGACGTATCACTATACCAGGTACCGGTAAAGAAGGACAAGAAGAAGAAGAACAAGGAGGCCGAAAGTGGCCTCCACCATGAAGGTACCTCGGGCGCTATGTCCGGAGGGACCGAGGCTCCCTCCTCTCACGAGGGAGATGAAAATGAGGATGAGGAAGAGGAAGAATAAGACAATCGTCCTCTCGAAGGGAAAAAGAGGGCGGCCTCCGCTGACCCGGAGGCGAGGGCGTCCAAAAGGGGAAAGTTATCCCTTTCAGACGACTCGGATTCAGACATCGAGGATATCCCCAAGACCCACCCCCGGACCAAGCCTCTTGCCGAATCGTAAGTTCCTAAGGACGCTTTACATACATTCGCTCCTTTATGAATTGTGAGAATAATCATTAAATCATGTGTTTCAGTCCGACCCGCGGCTCCCTCAACAATCCTCCTCATCAGGGGATTAGCCACCGGAGATGATGGAGAGCGAGATGCCTCCGCAAGTTTCCTCGCCCCCTAGGGCGGATGACATTGAGGTGTCGTCATAGAGGATTTCTCTGGATCGCCGAGAGGTGTAGGGGATCATCAATACGGCACCAGAGGGTAATACCTCGGCCGTTGAGGACACGGGGGACGCGACCCCCATGAAGACCGGGGATGGGGGCCCTGGATTGTTCGGCCCCTAGCCGAATACCGCTCCGGAAACGGATCCGGAGTCGAGTGAGCGGCCCCCTTCAAGGGAGGGGGGAGCGCTTACTCTTGCGGCGACCTCCATGAATCCGGAGGTGCCGAACATGCTGAGGGACGGACTGTGAAGTGCGTCCGTCTTGGAGGAGCACCATACCTTGATGGGTATGGTGGCTGAGAAGATTCAGTCCGCTAAAGGCAGGCTGCATAAAGCCTTTACAAGCCTGCTAAGAGGCTTCAAGTTGTACGATGTAATGTTATTAGCCACTTTCCTATGGAAAAAATGTCTGTATATGGATAGTAGCCCCTCAGACTCTGGTCGGCCTAGGAAGAAGGGCGAATAGAAGATCTATATATATCTTCAAGAAATAACATACTTATTTGGCTGAAAAAACAGGCTTCACTGTTAGCGGCAACCGCCCAGGCGGCGGAAGTTTCCGAACTGAAACGGCAACTGAAGCAGGCCGATGAGGACATCGTCCTTGCTAACAAGCAGCTCGACGAGGCACAAGGTATGCTGCGAACCTCCCATTTGTGCCTATATGAATGTGCGAATGCCAAGTTCAAACTTGGACTTTGTTATGTGTGAAATTACAGATGGTGTTGCTGAGGTCGAGACCCTCAGGGGTGAACTTGCCCGGGCCAAGGAGAAGGCGAGAGTGAGCAATGGGGCTGCTGACAAAGTGGCCGCAGATTTGAACGCCGAATAGGCCACCCGGTGCCAGGTCGAGGAGCGGGTATCTATAGTAGACCAAGAGCTCAAGGACGCCGCCCGCAAGTGCAAGTCCCTCGAGGAGGAGAATAAAGCCAAGGCGGCCGAGCTCTCCAAGGCCCTTCAGGAGGCCAAAGAGGTGCGGTCCGAATCTTGGGCGGCTCGCGAGGAGATCCGGCAGGCCGGGCAGATAGCGGCTGGTAAGCCCTTTCTTTTACAGACTAAGTTTGGCGATCAGAGATATGCCTTGCTTAATCGACGGTGGAGTTCTCCGGACGCTTTTGCAGATCTTCCGAAGAGTGCCGCCGACGCCACGTAATTCTTCAAGTCCCAGGAGGGGCATGCGACGGAGAAACTGTTTTGGTCACAGTTCGCGGCGCGGGAGCACCCAGCGTTGCTGAATGACCAAATGGTGCAATGGGCCGAGCTGCATAAGATGTCCAGAGCAGCCATGAAGGACGTAATAGTTCGGATATGGCCAGCCGAACCCATTTCGAGCAGCTATTTCGGCCTGGTGCGGCGACTCGTCGACGCAGTGCCCCGAATCGACGCAATCAAGCGGTCGGTGTGTATAGAAGGTGCACGGATGGCCTTCACCTGCGTCAAGATGCACTAGGTGAAGATGAAGGCTTCCGAAGTGGCTGTTGAGGGCCCTCCCAGAGGCAAGAACCACCGCACGCCGAAGCGCTATTTAGAGGACGTCCTAGAGGGTGCTCGCTTGATAGAGGGTCAATGCTCAAAGGACATTAAGTTCAAATAAATGTACCTGAATTGTCCGGAATTTTTATTATATATGAAGGCTTTGTAATATATTTGTGCCTTTGTCTGAAATTTCTTCCCTCCTGTGCGGCCGTTTTGTATTCCCGAGAGTTTTCTAGTCGTCGGCTTCAGCCCCCACGTAGATACTACGGGGGTGTTAGGAATAGCACATGATGACACCTGACCTAAAGTCTTGGTCCGTCAAGGAGGTGTCAGTGCGACGAACCAGGCAATCAGACTATGTGGCTTTACCACTCTCACTTAGCCATAGGACTTTGACGGTGGGACTAGAAGATAGCCCCTGGTATGTTCGCGGCTATCCGGATGTGGATGCGTTACGTATGTGACTAGAAAAGCGGTCCTTCGTGTTATACGGAAACAATTGCTAAAGAATTTAATAAGTCACCGAGTGGCTGACCAGCTCTCGCCGCATCATGACAGTCAGTTTTCATCTTTCTCTACTGAGGTGCTTGACCGGACGAACCAGAAGCACAATCGCAATAGTTCTCCCTTTACTACCCTAGCTGAACGAACGAAACGTAAGGTAGCAAACATAGGAGCTGGGCAACCCAACTATTGTTCAAAGAGATGATTCAGAGCCGATGCATATAATGCCCATCTCGAGACACCGAATTGTGCTATAAAGCTATTCGGGCTTTTGTTTGGCGACACATGTGTGGCCATATAGAGCCCCTGGCAATTTGTGCCGAGGTGAGTGAGACAATTGAGGAGACGGTATACAGTCTATAAATAAAGGCGATACCGAATAAAAATTGTTTTCACTGAAATCTGATTGATACGCCAGAACATGATCTTACAGAGGGCACCATAATCACCAAGGCCATTTTATATGCCAGGGGTCTAAGGAGAAGGGGGAAAGCTCTATACAGGTTCTTGAATAAAGTTTTGGTCTGCAAAATTCTTTGGATCTCTTGTCGCACGTCTGCGCCACTTTCACCTTGAAGAGAGGTGTTCCTTAAGAGGAATGGTCTTCGGCTATTTGTACGAAACCGGGCTCGAAAAGAGTCCTTGTAAGTCCGTAGGATGAATAGGTTTTAATTCACCTGTCGTAAAAGAGAAAAAATAATTAAGGAAAAGGGGAAGGCCATATAGGGTCGAACCGTACAATGGGCCTAACCGTATTGTGCCTCCGCCGATGCCCAAGGTATTTTAAGTGCATAATTATGCACGCGTGGTACGAAGTTCACGGATGTGTGCGGCGACCGACGAAGGCGAAACTGCTAGTCCAGCTCTGGAATTACCGAGCTATCAGCAGGCAGAACTGACCGGTCTTGTTTAATGAAGGCTGGCGGCTTGACGGCCGATGAGGTGTGCGGCTTGACCAGGCCGCTCTGTACTTCGGCTGCGATGGCCGCAGTATGCTCCTCAGTACAGAGGGAGAGTTCCGTGTTTCCATTGATTGTAATGACGCCACGTGGGCCTGACATCTTGAGCTTTAAATAACATAGTGCGGGACCGCGTTAAAATAGGCGAAAGCGGTTCGTCCGAGCAGTGCATGATATCCATTGCGGAAGGGGACGATACCGAAGATCAAGTCTTCACTTCGGAAGTTGTCCGGCGAACCAAAGACGACTTCCAATGTTACTAAGCCCATACAACGGGCCTCTACACCGAGTATTTCTCCTTTAAAGGTAGTTTTAGTGGGCTTGATTCTTGACGAATTGATGCCCATTATGCGTGCAGTGTCCTGATAAAACAAGTTGATACTACTGCCGCCGTCCATGAGGACTCGCATAAGGTGGAATCTGTCGATGATTGGATCAAGGACCAGAGCTGCCGAACCTCCATGACGGATACTGGTTGGGTGGTCCTTTTGATCGAAGGGGATCGGACAAGCTGACCATGGGTTAAATTTTGGGGCGACCGGCTCGATGGTGTAGACGTCCCTTAACGCACGCTTGCGCTCCCTCTTGGGGATATGTGTGACATATATCATAATCACTGTTTTTACCTCGGGGGGGGGGGGGAATTCTTCTGTCCCCCCATGTTCGGTGGGCAAGGCTCTTCGTCGTCGTCCTCGCTGGGCGGCCCTTTCCCTTTATGTTCGGTGTTAAGCTTGCCGGCCTGCTTAAAGACCCAACTTTTTTTGTTGGTGTAATTGGGAGACTTATCGGGGGTGTCGTGGGTCTGGCAAGGCCGATCGAGTATTCTATCCAAGCTAGATGTACCATCTCTGTTTCCTTTGAATGGCTTCTTCCGTTGACTGGATTTAGAGCCGCCGAATCCAGCGTTGACCGTTATGTCTTTGGCATTTTCGTTATTGATTCAACGCTTGTGCTTGTTGTGTCGTGGTTTGCCATTGTCGTCCCTGGCTTCAGAGGTGTCGGGGTCGCTGGTGCTATTGCTTCTGCGTGCAAGCCAGCTGTCTTCTCCAGCACAAAAGCGGGTCATTAGTGCGGTAAGGGCTGCCATGGACTTTGGCTTTTCTTGGCCGAGGTGTCGGGCGAGCCATTCGTCGCGGACGCTGTGTTTAAAGGCCGCGAGGGCTTCGGCGTCTGGGCAGTCAACGATTTGGTCTTTTTCATTAAGAACCTTGTCCAGAGTTTCCGGGCTGGCTCTCCGGGTTGCTGGACTATCTGAGTGAGGTCATCCGCGTCCGGGGGTTGTACATAGGTACCTTGGAAGTTGTCTCAAAAGGCATCTTCCAAGTCTTCCTAGCTGCCGATAGAATTTTCTGGGAGGCTGTTTAACCAATGTTGTGCTGGTCCCTTAAGTTTCAAGGGGAGATATTTGATGGCATGTAGGTCATCATCATGAGCCATGGGTATGTGGAGAAGAAAATCTTCAATCCAGACTACGGGGTCCATCGTGCCGTCGTATGAGTCGATGTTTACGGCTTTAAACCCTTCTGGGAACTGGTGCTCCATTACCTCATTAGTGAAGCATAGATGGTGTGCGGCGCCTCTGTATCAGGCAATGTCGCGACGCAGTTCGGATGAAGCCTATATGCGATTTTTGGCCCGAGTGAGGTTGTGCTTGTCGCGCCAGGCCTGACGGCCGTCCTCTCGCGCTGGGGCAGGTCCCCTTGATCCATAGATTGATCTGGTTTGACCGACTTTATTGTCCAGGTCCTGTCGTAGGTCGTATGTATATTCTGGAGCCGCCATTCCCCTGCTTTTATGGCGAGGTGGTGCAGGCTGGTGCTCGTCTTGAGTTGTTGTTCTGTCCCGGCCACGCGACGGTCGGTTAGGTCTGTCAGTAGTGTTACGCGTTGGTGGTATGGGCTCAGGGGCCTCATTGTCGAATCGGGGTAGCAGCTTGCGCTTCGGGTAGTTCTTTGTTGGGCGTTCGAGGCCGTATTCCTCATCTGCCAAGACGTTAGTCCATCTATCATTGAGTAAGTACTGATCATCTTGAAGCTGCCGCTGCTTCTTTTTCAGGCTTCTTGCGGTGGCTATTAGCCAGCGCTTAAAGCACTCTTGTTCGAGGGGTTCCTCCGGCACGATGAAATCTTCGTCACCGAGGCTCACATCTTCTTCGGAGGTCGGTAGGTAGTTACTATCCTCCGAGCCCTCATTCTCGACAAGATCGTCGGGGTTTACCTGCCCATCCTCCCAATCATCCTATTTGGATATTGGCTCTACAGGGGCTTCTGGTTCTTCGGCATTCTCCGGGGTATTATTGTCTTCGGTGCCGGTATTGCCGTCTTTGTCACGACGTGATTTTAAGCAGCGCCGCTGACGTCGACGCTTCGGAGGGGCTTCGGCAGGCTTGTCCTCAACCGGATTCTCCATGCCGGCGTCGCCATCCTCTTTAGGTGTGTCCACCATGTACACGTCATATGTGGAGGTGGCCGTTCATCGTCCGGTAAACGGAGGGTTTTGCCCTTGTTCGTCTCCGGCAACATCGTTCATACCGTCGATGTCTTCGGAGGCGTAATCCAACATGTCGGTTAAATCTTCGACAGTGGCTATGAAGTGGGTGGTGGGTGGCTCTCAGCCCCTAGTCTGGGCTGGGCGTAGTTCGGAAGTGATCCTTCCATAATGGCGAGTGATCGCATTAAGTCCAGGGCCTCGTTTAAAGGTGAGGGTTGGACAGAGAAACGAGAGTCCGTGGGGCTGTCCGGAGTCGGAGTCTCATGGCGGCGCCCACTTGACACGGACCTCGAGAGTTCAGACCTAGAGTCCGGTGGAGTGTCTGACGCTTCTCCGACAGCAAGCCCCATAAGTGGAGAGAGTCCAGCGGGCTCTAGAATCCCGTCTTCGGACCTGTCGACTTGCTTTGGATTTAAGGCCAGAACAGTAGTCGGGGCTGCGAACCATTCGAGGATCAAGTCTCCTCGGATATCAGCGACATAGTTTAGGTTCCCAAAATTGATCTGATGACCAGGGGCGTAGCTGCCGATCTGCTTGAGGTGGCCAGTCAAGTTGGCACGCAGCGCGAAGCCACTGAATACAAAAATTTGGCCCAGGGGGAAGATCTCCCCTGAAACAACATTATTGTGGATGATCAAACGAGCCATCGAATCCTTTGCCGACAGCATAGAGGAACTCTCAATGAAAGCACCAATGTCGGTGTCAAAACTGGCAGATCTCGGGTAGGGGGTCCCGAACTGTGCGTCTAAGGATCAGAGGTAACAGGAGGCAGGGGACACGATGTTTACCCAGGTTCGGGCCCTCTTGATGGAGGTAAAACCCCACGTCCTGCTTGATTGACTTTGATGAGTATAGGGGTTACAAGAGTTGATCTACCACGAGATCATAATGGCTAAACCCTAGATGTCTAGCCTGTATGATTATGATCGCCCCTACGGATTAAACCCTCCGGTTTATATAGATACTGGAGGGGGCTAGGGTTTGTACATAGTCGGTTTACAGAGAAAGGAATCTTCATATCCGAAGGCCAAGCTTGCCTTCCACGCCAAGGAGAGTCCCATTCGGACACGGGGGGAAGCCATCTATCTTGTATCTTCATGGCCCACCAGTCCGGCCCATGTCACATAACTCGGACGCCCGGAGACCCCCTAATCCAAGACTCCCTCAGCGACATCAGGCGAAGAGACTGCGGTACACCTCTTTTGGGCCAGTCGCTCCTCGAGCTCCGCGGGAAGCGTAGCCGGGCTTAGGCTGCGACGCTTCGGAGTGGGGATGGGGATCTGTGGGAAAGGGGGTGTTTGGCATGCATCATCTAAGAAACTTAGGGCGGCCTGGGTATGGAGATCGGTGGGTAAGATGCACGGGCAAACCGGCAGATGTTGACAATGGAGGCCTTGCGGTGGCGGCGACGGTGGGGACCTTGCTAGGGTTTTGAGCGAGGGAGGGTGTGTGTGTGTGTGTGCATGCCCGAGAAGGTTTTGGTGTGTGTGTGTGTGTGTGGAGGGGGGCGTGGGGTGTGTTTGAGGAAATGGCATGGGTACTAAATTTTTTACTACGCGGGAGGCAAACGTGGGAGTGAAATGCCGGGGCTATTGAAAATTTTGATGATGGTGCATCACACACGGTCCAGAGATAACAACCGTGTGTTATGAAACAGAAAAACCCTCGAGGCGGGCAGATATTTTTGAGGGATGTAGGCGGGGTTGGGAACAAGAAACATCACATATGGTCGAAACACAATAACCGTGTGTTATCAAACAGAAAAACGTTGTAGGCGGGTAGATATTTTTGAGAGGGGAAGCCTCATGGAGCCCAATGCACACGGTTAGTTTGAGTGAACCATGTCTGTTGCGTCATCCGACTTGTCTAATGTTCATAAATTTGGCGAAAAATGACGCGGGAGAGGGTCAGAACACGAACACACTTGCATGTGGACCAAATTTATGTATGAAAAGGGTGGTTTGATTTTTAAATACCAAATGCACCTTCGATGTGGCACCTATCTCTCAAAGCGCATGGTATTGCTTTCCCCCACCCCCACCCCTCGTGTCGGCACGGAGGGAATCCTAAGCTATGAATGCATGCCCCCTCCCCCAACCGAGGTTCACCTAGCAAAGTAAGAAGTAGCTAGCAGCCCCCCCTCCCCCATGTCGGCACGAAGGGAATCCTAAGCTATGAATGCATGCCCCCAACCGAGGTTCACCTACCAAAGTGCGAAGTAGCTAGCAGCGCCCCCGTGTCAACATGAAGGGAATCCTAAGCTATGAATGCATGCCCCCCAACCGAGGTTCACCTAGCAAAGTGCGATGTAGCAGCCCCCACCCACACACACACACTTTCAGTCGGTGGGCCAGAGAGGCATCTCACCAAGATGGATCGTAAAACGGACCAAGAATAATCCACCTTGGTCGTACAAACTCTCTCTTGTTTTTGGTCAAAGTGATGGCCGTCCATGCGACCGCGGAGATGGGCTAGCTCGCCAATAATCACACAAGTAGCTAGTCCCCGAAGACAACCACTGCATGCATGTGGCCCAAACATATGTATGGAGAGGTGTGTTTTTGAGTACACAATGGAAAAACTTTGATGTGGCACCATGATTTCGAACTAGAAATCCCCACACTGAGTGAGGGTTAGGTTGACGATGCATATGTATGTTACACCACACTTCAAGTCGACGACGGGGATTCATGCATGCATGCGTGCATAGTATATGCGCTCAAACTTAATTTGGTCTGAATCTCACCATGACCTATACTACGATAACACGAACCAAAGGAAGAATCCGTCAAGGTAACCTAGCTATCTTGTTGTCGGTCAAGGTGATCATGGATGTCCACATGGGCCCACGAATATATAGGCTTGTCTCCGATAACCATGCGAGGGAGTGTACGGTTCGAAGACAACCACTACATGCATATGTATGGAGGTGATGCGTGCATGCATGTTTGAATACCATTTCACAACATTATGTGGCGCGTGCGTAAAAAATCGTACAATCCCCACACAGGGTGATATCGGTTCCTGACGTGTCGTGGTACTAGACACTTCGACTCGATGGGAGGGATTCCTGCGTACACATGCATGTGTATGCTCAAACTGTATCATGTCGTCCCAAAGCATGATCTATATATATACCGTATTACAAACAAAAAATAATACCCTCCTAAGTCAAATTAACCTCTCTCGTTGTCAGGAAAAGTAGTGATGGACCAAGCGGTCCCACAGATGGAAAGCATCGATATCGCTGATGACCGCTTAAGTGTGCGAAAGGACAACCATCATCACTTTGCATATGGGCCAAGCATATGTTGAATACCCAAAATGCACAACTTTGATGTGGCACATGCCTCGAAAATCGTAAAGTCCCCACACAGAGCATGGTTCATGAAGCATACTAGATATGCGATGAAGAGTGGGTGCGAGAGGACAACCACCCTCTTTGCATGTGGGCCAAACATATATATGTTGAATACCCAAAATGCACAACTTTGATGTGCCACATGCCTCAAAAACCGTAAACCATGCATCACACAGAGCGAGGTTCATATCAAGCGTACTAGATATGATGGTCCCCTTCCCCCTCTTCACCGCATACTATATGCTCCTGCCGTAATATATGTACAACCCAAAAGAATACTCATCGATGGTGAAATTAATTAACCTCTCCCAATGTAGGTCAAAGTGATGCATGCACGCATCGACGAGGCCCAAAGAGGTGGGAGGGGACTAGCATACGTGCAAGCCAGGATAACCACCGTGTGCATGCATGTGTCCCAAAGAGGTGTTGTGTGATGTTTGATTAACCAATTTCACAATTTTTATGTGGCACGTGCCTCGGAAACTGAAAAGTCCCGACACTGAGTGAGGTGTACTTGTTCACAGACGCGTACATATAGTATATATGCTAGTCCTCTCCCACCTCTTTGATGCGTACTATATACCACCATAACACAAACAAAAAAATATTCTACCTTGCTGGTCAAATTAACCTCATTGTTGGCTGTTCGTTAAAGTGATGGACGACGACCTCGCGGGCCCACAGAAAGCGTCACACGCGAGTATCGAGTGTCGTGTAGGACAAACATCGACCACATGTGGGCAAAACATGTATGTATGAAAGGGTTGTGTAATGTTTTAAATAACGAATTCATGACTCTAATGTGGCACCAGCCTGCCTAACAAAATGGCCAACCCACATGGTGGCTCACAACTCGTAGTGTACTGTGAGCCACCCGCCACCCCCCAAGACGCACACACCCACACACACACTGTCGTGGAATGGTCACGACAGATGTCCTAGCAGAAGGACTTAGTCACAGGGCCATCGAAGCTTGGTTAGCTTAAAGGGGTTAAATGGGACAAAGGACACAAAGAGTTTATACATGGCGGTGACTAACTACGCATGCCTTACAATACAAGTCATACATACATGGCGGTTCATCCTCCTGGGCCTTAAGTCTCTTCTGGGTCTTGGGCCTTCAATGGGCTCATATGATCCGCCACCTTCATTGGTAAACCGCCAGTGGTATGACCCGGCCCCTCCTGGGCGGTTCATACCCAATAGTCATATCCCCAACATTAGGCCCCAGGTTGATTTGAACTTGTTCATGCCAATCTTCAATATCTGACCTACCAAAATCTTGCATTGCCTTTATTTGATAGACCTTAATATAAACCGCCATGATGTCAGCTCACAGAATTTTCTTAAGCCGCCGTGACGTCACTTCACATTAACTTCGCACGTGGCCCAGAACATCTTAATTGATCCTTATCATAATAAACGTCCCGATAATCGAGGCGTCCATATAGCCATATAATGATTTTGGCCCCCTCGATTCCCATGCATGCCTTTGCAGCCACCCCCTATTAGGGGTAGGGGGTCTTTATCATTTTCTCCTTCGTTTCCTCCTTCATATTCCTCCTTCACACGGCCGCACCAGTGCTCGAGCTCCGCCGCCGCGACCTCCGACCGCCGCATCAACGCAGGCCGCTGCATCAACCTAATCGGACTAGAGAACTCCGGCAAGCCGCCGCAGCCCATCCGCCACTGTAAGTGCTTCTCTTCCTCAACTTCAGATCTGCATTTAGGGTTCGGGCTTGTTCGTCGGTGTTCTTGTTATTCTTGCATTGTTCCCATCAAATCTGATGACTTTCATTCTAGAATAGTCATAAATCTTGTGCGGAAGTAGTTTCAACATCATTTTCATTATTAGAACAACATCTCTCCATAGAAGATCTCATCAGGGCATCCAAACCTTTCCACTGCCACTACCTTAGGCTAGAATTTACTGCTTTTTTCTGAACTGTGGTAGATCCAAAATTACAGTGGTAACTTGTGAAAACCTGTTTGTCCACCACTTGATAAATTTGAAGTGCCATAACTGTTACGGCAGCTTATACTGTAAACCAGGTTCCATCATAAGACACCAAATTTTGTTAAACTGCCACCATACACTTTATAATTTGCCTGACCCGGCAATATATTTCCAGTTTAACCATGCTTGCGCATAATTTTAACTCTGCAACATATATCTTGACTGTTAGACTCTGCCCGGCTTACCAGCAAAATCCTTAATCCGCTAGGTACCATTAGTCCCCACTTAAGCCGCCAATACTTCAATGTTCATCCCCCGACTTAATATGTCAATTGTTCATAGCACCTTACCTTTGAATCAATGGTTTAATTTAATAGCATGACCTTAAACCGATGATGTTTAATTTCCTTCATTTAGCACCTTATTTTCGAAGATGGTCAAGACTGTCACCGCCTGCAACTGGGTTGTTTCCCGGGTTACGGAAGAAGACTTGAACATATAAGTTCAGACTGGCGTTTTAGCCAAGAAAGAAGCCATCCACTGGAGGGTTCTAGGTAACAAAACTCGCCCTGAGCCCAAAGATGGTGAAGTAGTGGTTTTTATGGATCATATGGACCGGAGCTTTAGTCCTCCCGGCTCAAGATTCTTCTGTGCTATGCTGTATTTCTTCAAGCTCCATCCACAAGATATCGGACAAAACTCCGTTTCAAACATCTGCAATTTTCAATTGTTCTGCGAGGTGTACCTTCAAGAGGAGCCCACCGTAGAACTATTCAGAGAGTTCTACTATTTGAACCGGCAGAATGAATTCACAGATAGACCTAGCCTTGAACTAGGCGGTATATCCACACAACGCTGGAAGGAGGCCATCTTCCCAGCTGCTAATCTGCCCAGTCACCCCAAAGACTAGAACCAGTCTTGGTTTTACTACCAAGATACCTCGTCAGAAGGAGAAAATCCCTTGTCAGGTTACCGTGCCAGCCGGCTTAGCAGCAGACACCCTCTTCCGGACTGTATTAGCACAACAGAACGGAAGAAATATGTGCCAACTTTTGCAAAGATCGAGCTCTGATGGCCAACGGCTTGACCGGGATCGATCTAGTTCACTGTTGGGTCGCCTGGAGAATATTGCCTCTAACCGTCCGGCCCGGCTTAATGTGTGAATATACTGGCGAGCTAATAGATCCTCAGCGCCATTCTCAGACCAAGATAACTGAGGAAGATATCAACAACATGACCACGAATCTATTGAATGAGAGCTTGGAAGATTGCAGTCAATTCAGACTGAGTCCTTTCTGTATTTTGAATAAGCCGCCAGCTGTAAATTTTTAATCAAGCCTTTACTTAACTCATATCTTCGTTTCTGCTGCTTGCTCGTACTTATTCATTTTTTTACAGGCCAACTCACCCTTCTGGGACAAAAAATTACCCGAAAAGCCAAAGAAAACCCGGACAAAGACTAAGGCCACCAAAAGGTTTGCTAAGAAGAAGTCCAACACTGTTGAATTACTCAATTTGGATGACAAACATGATGATGACGAGTCGAAGGTAGAACTTGATTCCCTTGGCTCGTTTTTTGTCCATCTTATTGACAATGACTATTATCGAGATGAAGCGGAGGCCAGCCATGCAGGTGATGCAGAGGTAATTATTCTTTCTTCTGGCTCAGAACCTCTACCAACACAGAAAACTCGACAAGCAAGCCGAAAAGTAAGATTTTCTCACCCTTCAGGTTACTTGGATCCCAACTTTCTTTTGAAGAAGCAGCAACATGAAGCTCGCCGCACAACCCGGAACAGTGGCGTCGGAGTGTTATCCTCCGGCTTACCCAACACCCCAGCACCTCGCAAACGTCGACCAGAGGTTTCAAACATTTCTGACTTAGATTATCCCAAGGCGGGTCATTTCCGTCAACCTCTTAATCCATCTGATTCAAATTATCAGGGAACTTCTCTTTCCTCCTCCGGTGACTCAACAGGAACTCACAGCCAAGCCTTCAAGACTGTGCCTGGGTAAGGGTATATTTAATCCATCAAACTTCATACTTGATTGATATGCTGACATCTGTGTATTTCTTATTCTCAGTGGCCAGGCTAAACCCAGTAAGAAGGCAAAACTGAACAAGCCGACTAACGACTCCAATCCATCTGATCCGGAAAAAACAGCCTGAATCTTCTAACCCAATTGCTGAAGCCACCATTGATGACCCACCACCAGAAGACCATGAAATCTCCGTAGACCATATGGATGTTGAGCCGGCCATTTCAAAACCGCCAAGCCCAGCTAAGCCTACTAAAGAGAAGACTGACGACGTCGTCGTCACTGGGTTTGGTTACACATCACCGGGTAACCCCACTGTCTTATCCAAGCACAGCGCCAAGGAAGAAATTTCCGCTGATGATAAAGGCGAGTGGAAGGTCGACTTAGAGAGCTACACCTAGTTTAGTGCCCAAGACATCCACTCTGGTTACTTGAACCATCTATACACCAGCCATGATTTTGAAGCCAACTTAATCAATTTGATGAAGGAACGCTATGAGGTAATCCAACCACTATTCTCTTCATAATCATATGACTATCAGTTGCCATGTCTATAGGATATGATAGGATTGAATATGATGTAGAATTTCCAATTGCCATAAAGGAACTGAACATCATCATTAGTAGCCCCCAAGGGCCGGCTTAAATCATCAAGTTAAGCCGATACTTTAAGTATAAGAAATGAACTTCGCATCCGTAGCCCCCAAGGGTCGATTTAACTAGTGTAGTTAAACCGAGCCATATGAACATTGATAAATCAACACTTCAACATATCACCTTGGTAAACCGGATCATATCATTATACCCGGGTCATCATATAAATTTGTCTTTGAAAAGAGCAATAGGCATTGGCCCCCAAATGCCAAGGAAAATACTTGTATTGTGCTTGGGACTTCAAACAATTCATAAGAGCAATGGACATTAGCCCCCAAGTGCCAAGGAAAATACTTGTATTGTGCTTGGGGCTTCAAAAAATAATCATGCTCATAATATCTTCCATGTTTGTCTATATCGCAGGCTGAAATGAGTGAGAAGGATTCACAGCTCAATGATCTGAAGGCCAATATTAAAACTCAGCAATCTGAGACATCCAAGGCCAAATCAGAACTGAAGACTGCTTTAGAAAACATTGAGCAGCTGAAGCAAAACTTCAACACTGACAAAACCGGCTGGGAGACCGAAAAGGCGGCTCTATTGAAGAGAGCAGAGGATGCTGAAGCTGCACTTAAACCGGTGACTGACGAGTTGCCGACTTAAGGCAACAGATTAATAACATGTCATCAGCCATCTTTTGTAAGTAGGAAATATGATCCCCTTGCATCTCCATAAACATATTATAAATCATCTGCCGGCTTATCAATAAATTTACCGGTGCAGGTTCTCGGAGCGCCAAGTTGGGCCGAGATATGCGCATCCGGCTTAAAGTTGTCTACACTCTTGTAGAACAATTATATACTGGCACCCAACATACAATTGCTGCTGCTATGCACAAGAAATCTGCACCCACTCTTATCAAAGATACACTAGAGAGGCTATGTGTGCTGCCCCAAAGGATTGATGAGTTAAAGCAAGCCTCTGCCAGAGCCGGCGCACTGACTGCCTTAAGCCAGGCAAAGGCATGGCAAGCAAACCTGGATCCAAAAGATTTGGCCAATGGTTGCCCCAGTGTCAAACATGATGGATCTGCCTTCAGTGCTGATGACTTCGCAGAAATAGCCAAAGCAATGCACCCATTAGCAAGTAAGTTGGCCGAAGAAACCAATCTATCCACCTACTAGGCGGCTTATGACGTTGATAACAAGAAAATGAAGGCGTCGGTTCATCAGGAGACGGATCTCACCCCGCCAATTCGTAAGCACACCTTCGCTCCTGACATTGACCCATCCAACCTTATTGATGATGAAGCTGTGTTTAGAGCGTTAACCGGTATCAACTGGGCTACTCCTGACTTCCAGCTGATGGATAATCAAGGAGCTGAAGAAGAAGAAGAAGTGTAGGATGATCTGGAGGCTTCAACCCGCTAGGAGTCATGAGCCGTTTTATAGCACTTTATTGTCGATGCCTAAAAAACTTATCCTCTTTGGGCCATCGAATGCCTAGTAATAGGCTAGTTAAACTTTGATCTGTCGTGCCATCGTACACGTTTTGTTTTACATAACACTGCTGATCCACCAGTGGAAGATGTGCCACTTTATGCTTCATGATATCATCAATTATGCAGATCAGAATTATCATTTTTCCTACATACAAACAGATCACAAATGCCCTGGCGGCTGTGATATTTGCTCATACTGCTGGCTTATCATAGCTGTGGAGTAAGGGTTATAACCCAAAGATGGGGAGTGCAACGCCTTGTTCAATTGATTTGTACCGCCGGCTTACAACGCCGCATGCAGCAAGAGGTAATATCCCAAAAATTAGAGCACAACGCTCTAAGCACATGAAATCATCATACACTGGCGACTTAAAGTCGAAAGCTAGGCCGGGTTAACAAGCACTAGATAGATTCATATATAAACCATAAGGCAACATAGCCCTCATCGGTTTTCAACCATGTATTAACATGTCACAAAAGTTGAATCTCAAAAAATGTTCAAATCAAACGTAAATCAAAAAACAAAACATGGCTTTCACAGGCTGCCAAACCTTCAAGTCAAGTGCTTTGCAAGGGCCGCACAACCACTAAGTTAAACCTTCATTCAACCTTATAAGTCGGGCCTCACATGACCAATCGCCGTTTTAACGCTGACAAGTTCAGGGTCTATATAAGATTGACTATCAAGAGTACGACGAGTCATTCCAGGAATTCCTGGGCGGAGTGGCAGACTTAAAAGAGGTAGGATAACCCGGATTTTTAGGTGAATACACCTGGCTTCCAAGCCTACTACAAGGTTCATTAAAAGCTCTTGTCCATTTAACAAAGAGCCCCCATGTAATATTTCAGTCCCGGCGCACAAGCCAGATCAATAGGGTAGTCATAGCTATCCTCAATGAGTAGGAAGCCCCCAAGTATTTGATAATCATGGCGTACAAGCCAGATCAAAAGGGTAGTCATAGCTATGCTCAATGAGCAGGAAGCCCCCAAGTGATCATATGATGTGACAATAAAGACTCATTATTCTCAGAAATGAAATGACAGAAGCCCTAAATTATCAGGGATGCGGGCTTTATTATACTCATTATAATATATACATTGTCAAAATATGTACATCGCAAGAGCCAGTGGCTCAGGTGTAATAAGGCCGAAGATGAGAAATATTCCACGGCCGGTGGGTCTCCTCCTCCGACGTGCGTGAGTCCTTGTGGTCTCGAACATCGATAAGGTAGTATGACCCATTGTTCAGATTTTTTGCTGACCACAAAGGGCCCTTCCCAAGGTGGGGATAGCTTATGCATATCAGTTTGATCCTGGATAAGGTGGAGCACCAAATCGCCTTCTTGAAAGGTCCTGGTTTTAACCCGACAGCTGTGATAACGGCGCAGATCCTGCTGGTAAATCACTGAACGAGCCGTCACAAGGTCACACTCCTCATCCAACAGGACAATAGCATCCTGCCATGCTTTTCATTATCACCTTCAACATAAGCCGCCACACGGGGCGAGTCGTGACGGATGTGACTAGGGAGAACCGCCTCTGCTCCATAAACCATGAAGAAAGGCATGTAACCCATAGATCTGTTGGGTGTGGTATTGATGCTCCATAACACTGAGAGTAATTCCTCCACCCAACAACCCGGCGTCCTCTGCAAAGGGACCATAAGCCGGGGCTTGATGCCTTTTAAGATTTCCTGATTGGCTCTCTCAGCTTGGCCATTGGACTGGGGGTGAGCCACTGATGATACATCAGGTCGAATATGCTCTCGTTGACAAAACTCTTTCATAGCACCCTTGGACAGATTAGTGCCATTATCAGTTATAATGTTGTGGGGAAAACCAAAACGGGAAATCACCTTTTTGATTAATTGAACCGCTGTTGCCGTGTCACACTTACTAACCGGCTCTGCTTCAACCCACTTTTTGAATTTGTCAACCGCCACCAAAAGGTGGGTCTTTTTATCCTTGGACCTTTTGAAAAGCCTAGCCATATCAAGCCCCTAGACTACAAATGGCCAAGCAATTGGAATCATCCTCAACTCTTGAGCCGGCACATGAGCTCGTCTTGAAAATTTCTGACAACCATCACATTTACTGATCAAATCCTCTGCATCAGCATGAGCCGTTAGCCAATAAATTCCATGACGAAAAGCCTTGGCCACGAGAAACTTAGAGTTAGCATGATGACCAAAATCTCCTTCATGAATCTCTCGTAGGATCTCACGACCTTCTTCAGGAGAAACACAATGTTGAAACGCCCCTATAACACTGCGATGATGCAACTCTCCACTGACAATAGTCACTGACTTGGACCGCCGGGTTACCTGTCTGGCCAAATTTTCATCTTGAGGCAACTTGCCCCGGGTCATATACGCCAAATATGGAACTGTCCAATCAAGAATAGCATGAAGAGCCGCCACCAGCTACGCCTCCGGGTCAGGAATAGCAAGATCTTCCTCTGTAGGCAGTTTGACTGAAGGATTATGCAGAATATCAAGAAAAATATTGGGTGCCACCGGTTTACACTGGGATCCCAACTGGCTCAAAGCATCAGCCGCCTCGTTTTTCCTTTGATCAACATGCTCTACTTGATAGCCCTTGAAGTGACCAGCAATAGCATCAACCTCTCAGCGATAAGCCTCCATGAGTGGGTTCTTAGAATCCCAAGTGCAAGAAACTTGCTGAGCTACCAAATCTGCATCACCAAAACACCTTACCCGGCTTAAGTTGATCTCCTTAGCCATCCGAATACCGTGGAGCAAGGCCTCATACTCAGCTGCATTGTTAGTACAAGGGAACATCAACCTTAAAACATAACAAAATTTATCACCTCATGGAGAAGTCAAGACAACTCCAGCCCCCGAGCCTTCCAACTGCGTGGATCCATCGAAGTGAATAGTCCAATATGTGATATCTGGCTTCTCCTCATGCATCTGCAGCCCTGTCCAATCATTGATGAAATCCACAAGTGCTCGAGACTTGATGGTTGTGTGAGGCATATACTTCAAACCATGGGGTCCAAGCTCAGTGGCCCACTTGGCTACCCGACCTGTGGCTTCTCTGTTTTAAATAATATCCCCTAAAGGAAAAAAACTAACCACAGTGATGGGATGACCCAGAAAATATTGGTTGAGCTTCTGACTAGCCATGAACACCCCATATACAAGCTTCTGCCAATGCGGATACCTCTGCTTGGCCTCAATAAGCACCTCACTAATGTAGTAAACCGGCCTTAGAACCAGATATTCCTTGCCTGACTCCTCCCTTTCCACCACAATTACTACACTAACAGCTCGGCTGTTGGCAGCCACATATAACAACAAAGGCTCTTTATCAATGGGAGCAGCAAGAACCGGTGGCTCAGCCAACTGTTTCTTCAAGGCCTCAAACGCCTTATCAGCAGCATCACTCCAGACAAAATGATCTATCTTCTTCATCATCTGGTAAAGAGGGATAGCCTTTTCGCCCAACCGGCCTATGAACTGGCTTAAGGCCGCAATACGACCCACCAGATGTTGAACATCATTAATACATGCCAGTCTATCCAGGGAGGTGATGGCCTTTATTTTCTTTGGTTTAGCTTCAATACCCCATCCAGAAACTAGAAAGCCTAATAGCTTACCCGCTGGTATGCCAAAGACACACTTGGCCGAGTTAAGCATCATCTTGTAGACCTAGAGATTATCAAAAGTATCTTTAAAATCATCTATCAAGGTTTCCTTCTTCCTGGATTTCACCACAATATCATCTACATAAGCATGAACATTGCACCCAATCTGACCATGAAGGCAATTTTGCACACACCACTGATAAGTCGCCTGGGCACTCTCGAGCCTAAAAGGCATAGACACATAACAGAAGGCTCCAAAGGGAGTGATGAAGGTTGTCTTCTCCTGGTCCTTAACTGCCATCTTGATCTGATAATAACCAGAGTAAGCATCCAAAAAAACTCAAATGCTCACAAGCCGTCGTAGCATCAATAATCTGATCAATACGGAGGATAGCAAAGGGATCAGCCGGAAAAGCCTTGTTTAAGTCCGTGTAATCAACACACATATGCCAAGTACCATTTCTATTATGTACCAGCACCGGGTTAGCCAACCACTCAGGATGAAAAACTTCAACTATGAACCCAGCCGCCAAAAGCCGGGCCACTTCTTCACCAATGGCCTTGTGCCTTTCTTTATTGAAACGACGAAGGAATTGCTTGATTGGTTTAAACTTCAGATCAATATTGAGAGTGTGCTCAGCAAGTTCCCTTGGTACACCTGGCATGTCTGAAGGTTTCCATGCAAAGATGTCCCGATTCTCATGGATGAACTCGATGAGCGTGCTTTCCTATTTCGGATCCAGATTAGCACTGATACTGAATTGCTTGGATCAATCGCCAGGAACAAAGTCAACTAGCTTAGTGTCATTCGCCGACTTAAATTTCAATAGGGGGTCATGCTCTGTGGTTGGCTTCTTCAAAGATGTCATATCCGCCGGGTCAACATTATCCTTGTAAAATTTCAATTCTTCTGTTGCGCAGACAGACTCGGCATAAGCATCGTCGCCTTCTTCACACTCCAAGGCTATCTTCCGGCTTCCATGCACTGTGATAGTGCCCTTGTGACCCGGCATCTTAAGCTGCAAATAAATGTAACAAGGCCTTGCCATGAACTTAGCATAAGCCAGCCACCCAAACAGAGCATGATAAGGGCTTTTGATTTTAACCACCTCAAAAGTCAACGTCTCAGATCTGGAATCATGATCATCTCCAAAGGCAACTTCCAAAGATATTTTGCCCACTGGATACGCCGACTTACCAGGCACCACGTCGTGAAAAAACAGTGTTTGACGACTTAAGATCTTTGTCAGTCAAGCTCATACGACGAAAAGTTTCATAATACAGAATATTGATGCTGCTCCCCCATCCATGAGTACCTTAGTGAATTTGTACCCTCCGACCTGAGGTGCCACCACCAGCGCCAAATGACCCGGATTATCAAACCGGGGTGGGTGATCCTCACAACTCCAAAGAATAGGGTGTTTAGACCATCGCATGTAACGAGGAATCGCTGGCTCAACTGCGTTCACTGCCCTTTTATGGAGCTTCTGATCCCGCTTGCATAAACTTGTGGTGAAAACATGGTACTGTCCACCATTCAACTGCTTTGGGTTACTCTGATAACCAGACTGCTGCTGCTAATTCCCTTGACCAGATTATTGATTAAAACCACCTTGATTGCCTTGGCCTTGGAAGCCAGAATTAGAACCGCCACCACCATAACCATCACTGTGAGAGCCGGATCCTGAGCCGCCGTCCGGTCCCTGATTATTTTGGAAAAAATGGAATTTCTATACTCCCTCATAATGAAGCAATCCTTCCTGAGGTGAGTGGTCAGCTTTTCCCGCGTGCCATGCTTTGGGCAAGGCTGATTCAGCATTGCCTCAAGATTGAATTTTGGTCCTCCAAATCGAGGGGGAGGGGGCAGCTTTCCCTTGCGACACTGACCATTATTCTGTGTATTGGTGTTGGCCACAAAATCCATATTACCATCGGCCTTGTGCTTACCGTTGTCACCCCGACTTGCCGGGTTATACTGTTGCCCTTTCGTGTTGCCGCTCTTCTTTCCCTTTCCCGGCTTTTCGTCATCAGACACAGGGTCCTTGGTACTATCAGAGTCGGCATACTTGATGAGAGCCACCATTAGCTCCCCCATGTCGCTGCAGTGGCGTTTAAGCCGCCCCAGTTTCTGCTTAAGGGGCATGAAACAACAATTCTTCTCCAACATCAGAACCAAGCTTCAAAATATCGGATATCGGGTTCATATCGGTTTGGCTTTGACATATCAGATGTCGGATATCGGGTGATATATCAGACGATATGTAGATATATCGGCGAAAACATGTGTAGTTTTCTTCATTATTCTTGTTCAAAACATTTATTTTTACTAAAACAAAATGTATGATGTCAAAGCTTTAAAATAACACTTTTAGATTCTTAGTTTATTAACTTGTTGATTAAGAAACTATTAAGGAAAGTAGCACAAAATGCTTACTCTATGATTAAAAATATTATGATATATATGCATTTGTACGAAACATTGTGCATGATTTTGATAATATATAATGAAGTAGTAAATGCATAATATTATTTCTCTGCTATCTAATAAATAATTCTTTTCGTCTACGTACCATCCTATATCAGTGGACATATCGGGCTAGATATCGGCCATATCAGTCGATATTTTGGTCCATATCGGATGATATGTTGGAAAATGATATGTTATGTTTATATCGGTGGAGCCTGAAAAGTGATATATCGGCCTATATATCGGTCCTATCGGCCTAGATTTAAAAGCTTGACCAGAACTGCAGAACCGACACTGTTACGATCCGATGAATGTAGGATGGCTGAGACCAGGCACACCAAATGGGTTGTTGACTCGCCCTCGCCTTGGACACAGGAGTCCAAATCCATGATTGACATAGGCTGCTTGCACATATCTTTAAAGTTTTGGATAAACCGGGCTTTTAGCTCGGCCCATGACCCGATGGAGTTAGCAGGCAGCCCTTTCAACCAAGTACGAGCCATCCCATCCAACATCATGGTGAAATACTTAGCACATGTAGCATCGCCAACGTCCAGCATCTACATTGCCATCTCATAACTTTCGATCCAAGCTTCAGGGGGCTGATCTGCTATATAGTTAGGCACCTTATGAGGACCCTTGAAATCCTTGGGCAATCATTCATTACGCAAAGCCGACAATAGACATGGCACATCCAAGGTTCTAGAGGTCACGCCTTCTTCCACCGAAGCTGATGGATAGACTTGGGAATATTGATGAGCCGCTTGCTGAGCCGCCAGCTCGGCCTCCCGACGCGCTCTGCCCTGATCAACTAAAGTCTGAGCATTGGTACCACCACACGTCGGGTCATGTCCATGAGGCTGGTTACCATGCTGTTCACTGCTTGAAACTTCCGGTGAATCAATGTGCTAGCTATAGCTCCGGCTTGGACGTGGATCTGAGTGAATCCGCTCGCGGATGTAAGAATAAGCCGCCTGTTGAGCCACAACTGTCTGAAGAAGCTATTGGCCCTTCATGTCTCTATTGCCATCGAAGATTCGCCTTCAACTAGTAGAGCCGCCAATCGCGTTGCTGCAGCAATCATATTGTCCAAAGGGTTAGAATGATGACTCGGAGGTGCCAGAACATATTGAGGCAAAGTGTTATTCAAACATGGCGGGTCCACTGCACGTGGCTTAACTGGCGCTCCAGTCCCAGGCGCTTCGACCGCCCGGTTCACCACCGGCGGGTCACTGGTTCCTGCTCCAGGTGTGTGATGGCAGCTGGAACTACGTCGGTATTTCCCTAGAGAGGGAGGGATGATGTAGCACTGCGACGGTAGAGTATTTTCCTCAGTTATGAAACCAAGGTATCGAACCAGTAGGAGAACCAAGCAACACAACGTAAACAGCCCCTGCACACAAATAACAACACCTCACAACCCGACGAGTTAAAGGGGTTGTCAATCCCTTTCGGGTAACGGCGCCAGAAATTGGCGTGTGACGGGAGAAACGTTGTGATAGATTGGATAAATAGATCACAAATAAAATAATGTGCAGCAAAGTATTTTTTGTATTTTTGGTTTAATAGATCTGAAAATAAAAGCAAGGAAAAAGTAGATCGCAAGGCAAATATATGAGAAATAAGACCTGGGGGCGTAGGTTTCACTAGTGGCTTCTCTCGAGAAAAATAGCAAATGGTGGGTAAACAAATTACTGTTGGGCAATTGATAGAACATCAAATAATTATGACGATATCCATGCAGTGATCATTACATAGGCATCACGTCCAAGATTAATAGACCGACTCCTGCCTGCATCTACTACTATTACTCCACACATTGACCACTATCCAACATGCATCTAGTGTATTAAGTTCATGGAAAAATGGAGTAATGCAATAAGAACGATGACATGCTGTAGACAAGGTCCGTTTATCTATATGGTGGTATATATAGATCTCGTCTTTTTAGCCTTAGTAGCAATGATACATACGTGTCGGTTCCCTTTCTGTCACTGGGATCAAGCACCGTAAGATCGAACCCACTACCGGGCACCTCTTCCAATTGCAAGATAAATAGATCGAGTTGGCCAGACAAAACCCAAATATCGGAGAACAAATATAAGGCTATAAGAGATCATGCATAAAAGAGATCAAAGAAACTCAAATACTTTCATGGATATAAAAACATAGATATGATCATAAACTCGAAGTTCATCGATCCCAACAAACACGCCGCAAAAGAGTTACATCATATGTATCTCCAAGAGACCATTGTATTGAGGATCAAGAGAGAGAGAGAGATGAAGCCATCTAACTACTAACTATGGACCCGAAGGTCTACAAGGAATTACTCATGCATCATCGGAGAGGCACCAATGGAAGTGGTGAACCCCTCCGTGAGGGCGTTTAGATTGGATCTGGTGTTTCTGGACCCTGCGGCGGCTGGATGAATATTTTGTCGACTCCCCTAGGGTTTTGGGAATATTTGGGTATTTATAGAGCAAAGAGGCGGTCCGGGGGGCACCCGAGGTGGGCACAACCCACCTGGGCGCGCCAGGGCCTCCTGGCGTGCCCTGGTGGGTTGTGCCCCCTCGGGGCACCCCCAGGTGCAACCAGGGCCCACCTGCTTCCTTTTGGCCCATGAAAAATCATCGTAAAGTTTTGTGCCATTTGGATTCCGTTTGATATTGATTTCTTGCGATGTAAAAATATGAAAAAAAACAGAAACTGGCACTGGGCACTATGTCAATAGGTTAGTACCAAAAAATGATATAAAATAACTATAAAATGATTATAAAACATCCTAGATTGATAATAAAACAGCATGGAACTATCAAACATTATAGATACGTTGGAGACGTTTCAGCATCCCCAAGCTTAACTCCTACTCGTCCTCGAGTAGGTAAGTGATAAAAACAGAATTTTTGATGTGGAGTACTGCTCATCAAGTCATATCATTTTCTTTTCTTTATAGCATGGACATTTGGACTTTTGTCTGATTCAAAGCAATAGTCTAGTTTTGAAATAATAATTTAGATACTCAAGCATATCAACATGCAACCATGTCTTTCAAAATATCAATGATAAAATAAGTTATCCCTAGCCCATCATGCTCAAACATTGAACCATTCATGAAACACACTCGAATATTAACTACACCCAATACTTGAGCACGACCATATTGCCTCCTAGTTGGTGCTTTTTATGAGAGAAGATGGAGGCTCAAATTTCAAAATAAAAATTGCATAAAGTAAAAGATAGTCCCTTCACAGAGGGAAGTAGGGATTTGTAGAGGTGCCAGAGCTCAAAGCGAAAAATTTGAGATAAAAACATTTTGGGAGATGTATCCATCCCACCAACGAAAACGACTTAGAGTTCCGAAGACTTTCCATGCTAGATATGCCATATGCGGTTCCCAGACAGAAAATAAAGTTTATTCCTTTATCCACCATAACTTTCACTTTCCATGGCTAACCGTATCCATGGGTGCCCTCCATACCAATACTTTCCAAGTAATTTATTATTTGACAACATAAAGTAAATTCATTTTTTTGCATTTCAGGACTAGGCATCCCTAATACCTTTGCCTTACTCTCGTGCAATGACAAGTGAATAAACACTCATCTTGAGAATAACACATCTAGCATGGAAAATATTAGCCACCCCTCACAGCTCCGTGAGCGAAACAAATACACAAAATAAAAGTTTATTTGGAAAATTAGAGATGACACATGCAAATTTGCTTAGAACGGCAAAAGAATACCGCATATAGGTAGATATAGTGGAGTCATGTGGCAAAACTGGTTTAAAGGATTTTGGATGCACAAGTAGAGGTCATACTTAGTGCAAAATGAAGGCTAGCAAAAGATTGGGAAGCGACCAACCAAGAAATGTATAATCACATAAGCAAGCATTAAGCATAACTAGCACATATGCTCGTGCGTTGCAACGGGAAAAAAATGATGTTTTGTTCAAGCATAATGTCTCATAGTATCCTTCTATAAAATGAACATAAAAAATACGATGCAATTTAGCCGTGTTATATTTTCTTTGCCGGGCATAATCTTTCATCGATTCCATTTAAGTAAAATTCTTCCTTTAGTTACCATGACATCCTCACCCGTTTTAGTCGGGAATCAAATTATTCCTTTTCTAATTTAATGTGAATGGTGTATAGGTTGTTGGTTGTTACATAAAACATCCAGATAGGAGTTCCTGTTGTCAATTCCGACAATATTGATTTATTTTGACCTAATTAGTATTCGCGGTCTCTATAAAATCCCATAAAAGGCCCATCAACGTACAAGTACCCGGCCCAGATCGCTTAGCGTGCACTCAAACCAAACGAAAAGGACTAAACCAAACCAAGAATACCTATTCCCTTTAATAGTAGGTATAGATTAACACCGAATAATGCACCACAAGTAGGATATAATTTTCATTGCATGACTATTGTCTTTCGTACTTGCGTAGGGAATCACAAACCTTAACACCCATATTCTTACTAGAGCATAATTACTCATCAACATAACTCACATATCACATCGTCATATCTCAAAACCATTACTAAGAATCAAGTTTATTTTGTCCAATGATCTTCATGACATTTTCTTTTTTTATCCTTCTTGGATATCTATCACTTTGGCACTAATTTTCATGAGTTGCTTTTCGCAAGCTCAAACAAATATAAGTGAAGATCATGAGCATAAAAAAATTCTTTCTCTCAAAATAATTTAAGTGAAGCAAGAGAGAGTTTCTTCAAAATTTTACTAGCTCTCAAATAAATCTAAGTGAATCAAGAGAGCATTTCTTCAAAAATATTAAGCACACTGTGCTCAAAAAGATATAAGTGAAGCACTAGAGCAAGTCCTAGCTCATAAAAGATTTAAGTGAAGCATAGATGGCAATTCTAACAAGTCATGACATAATTTTGGCTCTCTCAAATAGGTGTGTCCAGCAAGGATTGATAACTTAAAACACAAAATAAAACAAGCAAAGACACATATCATACAAGACGCTCCAAGCAAAACACATATCATGTGACGAATAAAAATATAGTCTCGAGTAAAATACCGATAGCTATTGGAAGAAAGCAGGGATGCCACTCGGGGGCATCCCCAAGCTTAGTTGGTTGCTCGTTCTTGGATAATAGCTTGGGATGCTGGGGCATCCCCAAGCTTGGGCTCTTACATCCTTCCTTCATCCATCGTAAGATAACCCAAAACTTGAAAACTTCAATCACACAAAACTCAAGAAAGCCTTCGTGAGATCTGTTAGTATAAGAATAATAAACCACTACTATAAGTGTTGTATCAAACCAATTCATTTTTTTGTATTATATCTACTGTATTCCAACTTTTCTATGGAAAAAACTCATCAAAGAAAACCATAGAGCCATCAAAATAAGCACACAACACAAAGAAAACAGAATCTGTCAAAACATAAAAGTCTGTAGCAATCTGACTATTTAGAATACTTCTGTAACCCCAAAAACTCTAAAAAATTAGGATGACCTGAGAAATTTGTATATTGATCTATTGTAGTTGTAATGGGTATTTTATCGCTCTCTGGTAAAATATGAAAATTAACTTCGTGAGTGTAAAAGTTTCTATTTTTTCAGCAAGATCAAACAACTATTGCCCAAGAAGATCCTAAAGGCTTTACTTGCCACAAACACTAATTGAAACATAAAAAACACAATCATGACATTAGCATAATTGTGCTAACACTCAAGAACAGAAAGTAAAAAGCAAAAAATAAATTTTATTCATTGGGTTGCCTCCCAACAAGCGCTATAGTTTTACGCCCTTAGCTATGCATATAGCAAGGATCTAAGTTTTGTAATCCTTCTTCTTCTTAATTTTCATGGGGGTATTTTCATCAGGAGGTTTTGTAATCACAACATAAAACATATTATCCATAGAAACTTTAGCATTCCTTATTGGATTTTCATCATAACCCCTTTGATTTCCCGCTACAATCCAAGAATAGTGTTGATTAACATTATTAAAAACTTGTTGGATTATATCTAGAATGGGGACCTCCTTTTTAAGATTCTTATCAAAGATCTTATTATCCCCAAGAAAATGCCTTAGTTCATAGTCACTATGTAAAGAATTTCGTCTATCACGGGTTATTCATGATTCATACCATAAAAATCAGAGATTTCCCTAGCTTCCCAAATTATGTAGTCAAACTCGTTCATAAGAAGGAGAGTGGCCAACTTTTTGGCTCTAGGATTCTTTATTTCCGGAAGCTCAAAAAACAATCTTTGCAAAGTAGGATGAGTGTGGATAAATTTGCTTTCAAGTTTCAGAACTAGTGCTGAAATAGCATCCGCATAAGATCTAGTAGTTTTAAGTATAGGAGCATCATCAAGACTCAAATTTCCAAGACAAGTGAATAATTCTTGGATACGTTCTTTTCCCATAATGTTCCCTTGCCCCAAGATAAAAGTTTTAGCATCCAGATTGCCTGTACATCCCATCTTACGAGTCAGGCCATCATCAATTGGTGCCATGCCAAAATCACTCATGATTGCAAGCAGAGAATAGATCTGACAAGAAAATGGCGAACGGAAAAAGAGAGGCGAATAAAACGGAAATTTTTTGTGAAGTGGGGGAGAGGAAAACGAGAGCAAATGGCGAATAATGAAAAAGGAGACGAGATTTTTGATTAGGAACCTAGTTATGATGAAGATCCTCCCCGGCAACGGCGCCAGAAATTCTCCTTGATGGCAGCCGGGACTACGTCGATATTTCCCCAGAGAGGGAGGGATGATGTAGCACAGTGACGCTAGATTATTTCCCTCAATTATGAAACCAAGGTATCGAACAAGTAGGAGAACCAAGCAACACAACGTAAACAGCCCCTGCACACAAATAACAACACCTCGCAACCCGACGAGTTAAAGGATTTGTCAATCCCTTTCGGGTAACGGCACCAGAAATTGGCGTGTGATGGGAGAAAGGTTGTGATAGATTGGATAAATATATCGCAAATAAAATAAAGTGCAGCAAAGTATTTTTGTATTTTTGGTTTAATAGATCTGAAAATAAAAGCAAGGAAAAAGTAGATCGCAAGGAAAATATATGAGAAATAAGACCCAGGGGCCGTAGGGTTCACTAGTGCTTCTCTCAAGAAAAATAGCAAACAGTGGGTAAACAAATTACTGTTGGGCAATTGATAGAACATCAAATAATTATGATGATATCTAGGCAATGCTCATTACATAGGCATCACGTCCAAGATTAGTAGACCGACTCTTGCCTACATCCACTACTATTACTCCACACATCGACCGCTATCCAGCATGCATGTAGTGTATTAAGTTCATGGAAAATGGAGTAATGCAATAAGAATGATGACTTGATGTAGAAAAGATCCGTTTATCTATATGGCGGTAGATATAGATCTCGTCCTTTTATCCTTAGTAGCAACGATACATACGTGTCGGTTCCCTTTTTGTCACTGGGATCAAACACCGTAAGATTGAACCCACTACGGGGCACCTCTTCCCATTGCAAGATAAAAAGATCAAGTTGGCCAGACAAAACCCAAATATCAGAGAAGAAATACGAGGCCATAAGAGATCATGCATAAAAAAGATCAAAGAAACTCAAATACTTTCATGGATATAAAAACATAGATCTGATCATAAACTCGAAGTTTATCGATCCCAACAAACACACAGCAAAAGAGTTACATCATATGGATCTCCAAGAGACCATTGTATTGAGGATCAAGAGAGAGAGATGAAGCCATCTAGCTACTAACTACGGGCCCGAAGGTCTACAAGAACTACTCACACATCATCGGAGAGGCACCAATTGAAGTTGTGAACCCCTCTGTGATGGTGTTTAGATTGGATTTGGTGTTTCTGGACCCTGCGGTGGCTGGATGAATATTTCATCAACTCCCCTAGGGTTTTGGGAATATTTGGGTATTTATAGAGCAAAGAGGCGGTCCGGGGGCACCTGATGTGTGGAGTAATAGGACGCCTTGGCACGCCCAGGTGGGTTATGCCCCCCTCGGGGCACCCCCCAGGTGCAACCAGGGCCCATCTACTTCCTTTTGGCCCATAAAAAATCATCGTAAAGTTTCGTGCCATTTGGACTCCGTTTGATATTGATTTCCTGCAATGTAAAAACATGGAAAAATAGGAACTGGCACTGGGCACTATGTCAATAGGTTAGTACCAAAAAATGATATAAAATGACTATAAAATGATTATAAAACATCCAAGATTGATTATAAAATAGCATGGAACAATCAAAAATTATAGATACATTGGAGACGTATTAGTGTGTTGAAGAGGTTCCTTGGCTCATAAACCGGAGGCAGATGACTCTGGTGCCTTCTCCTCATGATCTCGTTTGAAGCGTTCTGATCCAATGTGAGTCGGAAGGACTCTGCCCGAATTCGTTGTGCCTGGGCGTCCAAAGCAGCCCACTCCATAGCCATTCTAGCGTTCTCAGCCACCAGTGCTTCCTTGGCCTGAGCAACCTCATCTCGCAGTTTCAGCAAATCCACCTTGTGCTGTTCCTGATTGTTCGGGGTTACCTCGACCCCCAGTAGAGTCGCCAAAGCCTCCAATAACTCTGTCAAAGCTTGAGTCGGCGATCGCACAGTGCCGCTGGCACCAGCCATCACTGCAGCAGTCGAGCTAGAGGTCATAGCCGCGGCGGTTGATGAACCAAGCACTGGCTGCGTACCGGCCATGAAGATCGCAACCCTGTTCAGCGGCTCATAGGGGTCTGGAATACTGTCGCCATTGGAACAGCCCCCAAGATGGCCGTCTTGCAGTTGATACAATGAATTAGTCTCGCATGTGGACGAATCACCATCAGAGTAGATGGCCGTCTCACCGCCGGACACAGATCCGTCCTCACCTTCTGCTCCATGGATTAAACCAACGAACGTGTGCTTCACGACGGGTTGAACCCGGGCGGGTCATGCACGCTGAGCCGTCTCGATGATGTCGGTGCAGGTGTCTAGCTCAGGGCCCGGTTCGCCGATCTTGCCGATGAAGACGTGGATTCCGCCGAAGGGGACCCGATACTCGTACTCAATTGAGCCGGCCTTGGGGCACCAACCTGCATCGTCGATGTAGAGCTTGCCGCGATGACTCTTGGTCATCCGGCCCATAGCGTATCCCTTGATCCTTTCGAAGCTGCCCTTCAAGAACTCAAAACCACCATGGCCCCACGGTGGGCGCCAACTGTCGTGGAATTGTCACGGCAGATGTCCTAGCAGAAGAACTTAGTCGCAGGGCCATCATAGCTAGGTTAGATTAAAGGGGTTAAATGGGACAAAGTACACAGAGAGTTTATACTGGTTCGGCCCCTGACGATGAAGGTAAAGGCCTACTCTAGTTTGGGATTGTATTGCTAGTGTTTCGATTACCAGGGAGCGAATACGCTTGACCTAGTTCTCGATCTCTTGTTTCTTGCCCTAAGTCGCTGCCGGGTCGTCCCTTTATATACACAGGGTGACGCCTGACAATTCATGGAGTCCCGTCCAGCTCATACACAACATGTCCGGCTCGGTGACTAACTACGCATGCCTTACAATACAAGTCATACATACATGGCAGTTCATCCTCCTGGGCCTTAAGTCTCTTATGGGTCTTGGGCTTTCAATGGGCTCATATGATCCACCACCTTCATTGGTAAACCGCCAGTGGTATGACCCGACCCCTCCTGGGCGGTTCATACCCAATAGTCATATCCCCAACACACACCGAGAATCCACCGCAACTCTGATGCATGTTAAATTAATTATCCCACGGTGAACATATGTTACCAAAGGAGGAACATTTTAATTTTGAAAAAAATAGAGATCATTAAGACATTTTAGTACATTAATTGATTGATTTTCTACGGTTATAATGTGCAAAAATAAAATTTGAGCTACATGCACACTTGACAGTGCACCTAAATGGATTGCAAAAACACATGTGTCTCACTGGGTGCATGTTTACTCCCCGTGCAACAAATTTCAAACATTGAGAATCTTGATTTTTAAATTCTAGTACATCCAAAACTTATTTGAAGTTCATGAAACTTATCGTGTTGTCATATGGACACCAATACAAAGTGGCATTGTACCTTTTTTTTGTCAAATTTGGGACCATTTTTGTTGTAATCTTTATCTAATTACAAACGGGAGATTATTAATAATTGGGAACCAATATCCCAAATGGATTATTTATTCGAACCGTGAGTGTTAGACCAAGAATGGATACGTGCCATGCTTCGGTTAAGCAATAAAGCAGCAGCATTACTCATCCGAATAATAAAACAATATACGTGCCGCCGCATGACCCGTGTGTCGTGCGAATAGGTGTGAGTTGACGAGACGCATGCGAGCAGTCCGCTGCGCAGGCAGACCGAGAGGCGTGCGTGCAGGTGTGTGAATTGATGGAGGCGTGCTCGCTGCATAGTGTCACCGGGAGGCGTGCGAGTAGCTATGTGAAACGACGGTAGGCATGCCAGCAGTCCAGTGCATAGGCTCACAGGGAGGCGAGCCAGTAGTTTGACCACCGCCCGCCTCTCTCCCACTACTCCCACTACTCCATATTAATGGTGTGCCCGAGCGGCCGCACCCCCCATCCTCTCCACACACACAATTCTCTCTCTCGCTGCTTGCATCCTCAACACCGCTCTCAGTCCTCAAAGTCGTCAGTGTATGAGGATGACGCCGAAGCGCCCCATTGGAGGGAGTGGCAATGCCGGGGCTGCTAAAGCACCGGAGCACGGCGTGGAAATGGAGACAGAGGTTGCCGTCACCGCCGGTGAGTTATCGCTGCACACTGACGTCGTCGACAGTGTCGAGCTTCCACAGCCGGAGGCAGAGTTCCACACCGACTCTGGTGATGACTCAGGCGACGACCCCGACGACCACTCCGGCGACCACTCCGACGACGACGGACAACTGGTTAGTCATCTATACCCATTTATGTGTCAAATAGATCCTAGGGTTTCTCTGGTTACTCTTGCCTCCCGCTTTTTGGAATAGAAACCCTATGGTTATGTTCTCCCAATCCAGGAAATCTGAGTAAGTTTCGTTAGATCCGTTTAGTGTATTGATTGTTTGAATGGTACAAGTGATAAGTTATTAGTTGTTTCATCTGTGGAAATGATTTCTGCTAGTAATCCCACTAGGGTTAGTGTTCGTGCTAATAATGTTGGGGAACAAAGCATGCAATTTCAAAAATTCCTATGCTCACGCAAGATCTATCTTGGAGATGCATAGCAATGAGAGGCAGAGAGTGTGTCCACGTACCCTCGTAGACCGAAAGCGGAAGCGTTTTACAACGCGGTTGTTGTAGTCGAACTTCTTCTCGTTCCGACCGATCAAGCACCGAACGTACGACACCTCCAAGTTCTGCACACATTCAACTCGATGACGTCCCACGAACTCCTGATGCAGCAAAGTGTTGAGGGAGAGTTCCGTCAACACGACGGCGTGCTGACGGTGATGGTGAAGTGATTCGCGCAGGGCTTCGCCTAAGCACTACGTGAATATGACCGGAGGCGTAAACTTTGGAGGGGGGCGTCGCACATGGCTAACAATGTTTTTTGTGTGTTCTAGCGGTGCCCCCCACATATATATAGGTTGGAGGGGAGGAGAGGTAGCCAAGGGGACACCCCAAGTAGGGGGAATGCTACTTGGGGTCCTCCCAATTCGGCCTCCCCCCTTTCCTATTCCTATTCGGAGTAGGAAGGGAAGAGGGGGAAGGGGGAATCCTATTCCCTTTTCCCTTTCCTTCTTCCCCTTTCCTTCTCCAATTTGGCCAGCCCATATGGGGGGGCACACTAGCCCCTTAGTGGCTGGTGTGTTTCCCCTCTTGGCCCATTAGGCCCATATAGCTTGCCGGGGGTTGCCCGGAACCCCTTCTGGTGACCCAATACGTACCCGGTACCCCCAGAATACTTCCGTTGTCTGAATACTATCGTCCTATATATGAATCTTTACCTCTCAGCCATTTTGAGACTCCTCGTCATGTTCGTGATCTCATCCGGGACTCCGAACAACATTCGGTCACCAAATCACATAACTCCTATAATATAAAAATGTCATCGAACGTTAAGCGTGCGGACCCTACGGGTTCGAGAACTATGTAGATATGACCGAGACATCTCTCCGGCCAATAACCAATAGCGGAACCTGGATGCTCATATTGGTTCCTACATATTCTACAAAGATCTTTATCGATCAAACCGTAATGACAACATACGACATTCCCTTTGTCATCGGTATGTTACTTGCCCGAGATTCAATCGTCGGTATCTTCATACCTAGTTCAATCTCGTCGCCAGCAAGTCTCTTTAGTCATTCCGTAATGCATGATCCCATAACTAACTCATTAGTTACATTGCTTGCAAGGCTTATCATGATGTGCAATACCGAGAGGGCCCAGATATACCTCTCCGATACTGGGAGTGACACATCCTAATATTGATCTATGCCAACCCAACAAACACCTTCGGAGATACCTGTAGAGCATCTTTATAATCACCCAGTTATGTTGTGACGTTTGATAGCACACAAGGTATTCCTCCGGTATCTGGGAGTTGTATAATCTCATAGTCAAAGGAATATGTATAAGTCATGAAGAAAGCAATAGCAATAAAACTGAACGATAATAATGCTAAGCTAACGGATGGGTCTTGTCCATCACATCATTCTCCTAATGATGTGATGTCGTTTATCAAATGACAACACATGTTTATGGTTAGGAAAGTTAACCGTCTTTGATTAACGAGCTTGTCTAGTAGAGGCTTACTAGGGACATGGTGTTTTTTCTATGTATCCACACATGTATCAAGTTTCCAGTTAACACAATTATAGCATGAATAATAAACATTTATCATGATATAAGGAAATATAAAATAACAACTTTATTATTGCCTCTAGGGCATATTTCCTTCAGTCTCCCACTTGCACTGGAGTCAATAATCTAGTTCACATCGCCATGTGATTTAACACCAATAGTTCTCATCTTTATGTGATTAACACCCATAGTTCACATCGCCAGGTGACCAACAACCAAAGGGTTTACTAGAGTCAATAATCTAGTTCACATCGCAATGTTATTAACACCCAAAGAGCACTAAGGTGTGATCATGTGTTTCTTTTGAGAGAAGTTTAGTCAATGGGTCTGCCACATTCAGATCTGTATGTATTTTGCAAATTTCTATGTCTACAATGCTCTGCACGGAGCTACTCTAGCTAATTGCTCCCACTTTCGATATGTATCCAGATCAAGTCTCAGAGTCATCTTGATCGGTGTCAAAGCTTGCATTAACATAACTCTTTACGACAAACTCTTTATCACCTCCATAACCGAGAAACATTTCCTTAGTCCTCTTTAGGTAACTAAGGATAATTTTTACCGCTGTCAAGTGATCTACTCCTGGATCACTATTGTACCCCTTGCCAAACTCATGGCAAGGCACACGATAGGTCTGGTACACAGCATGGCATACTTTATAGAACCTATGACTAAGGCATAGGGAATGACTTTCATTCTCTCTATATATTCTACTGTGGTCGGGTTTTGAGTCTTACTCAACTTCATACCTTGTAACACAGGCAAGAACCTTTTCTTTGACTGATCCATTTTGAACTGCTTCAAAACTTTATCAAGGTATGTGCTTTGTGAAAGTCCTATCAAGCGTCTTGATCTATCTCTATAGATCTTGATGCCCAATATATAAGCAGCTTCACCGAGGTCTTTCATTGAAAAATTCTTATTCAAGTATCCTTTTTATGTTATCCAGAAATTCTATATCATTCCCGATCAACAATATGTCATCCACATATAATATCAGAAATGCTACAGGGCTCCCACTCACTTTCTTGCAAATACATGCTTCACCATAAGTCTGTATAAAAAACCATATGCTTTGATCACCCTATCAAAGCATATATTCCAACTCCGAGATGCTTTCACCAGTCCATAGATTGATCGCTGGAGTTTGCACACTTTGTTAGCACCTTTAGGATCGACAAAACCTTCTGGTTGCATCATATACAACTCTTCTTTAAGAAATCCATTAAGAAATGCAGTTTTTGACATCCGTTTGCCAGATTTCATAAAATGTGGCAATTGCTAACATGATTCGGACAAACTTAAGCACCACTACGAGTGAGAAAATCTCATCGTAGTCAACACCTTGAACTTGTCGAAAACCTTTCGCGACAAGTCGAGCTTTGTAGATAGTAACACTACCATCAGTGTCCGTATTCCTCTTGAAGATCCATTTATTCTCAATGGCTTACCGATCATCGGGCAAGTCCACCAAAGTCCACACTTTGTTCTCATAATGGATCCTATCTCAAATTTCATGGCCTCAACCCATTTATCAGAATCTGGGCTCATCATCGCTTCCTCATAGTTCGTAGGTTCATCATGGTCTAGTAACATGACTTCTAGAACAGGATTTCCGTACCACTCTGGTGCGGAACGTGCTCTAATTGACCTATGAGGTTTCGTAGTAACTTGATCTAAAGTTTCATGATCATCATCATTATCTTCCTCTCTAGTTGGTGTAGGCATCACGAGAACGGATTTCTCTGATGAGTTACTTTCCAATTCAAGAGAAAGTACAATTACCTCATCAAGTTCTACTTTCCTCCCACTCACTTCTTTCAAGAGACTCCTTCTCTAGAAAGGATCAATTCTTAGCAATAAAGATCTTGCCTTTGGATCTGTGATAGAGGGTGTACCCAACAGTTTCTTTTGGGTATCCTATGAAGACATATTTCTCTGATATGGGTTCGAGCTTATCAGGCTGAAGATTTTTCACATAAGCATCGCAACCCCAAACTTTAAGAAACGACAGCTTAGGTTTCTTGCAAACCACAGTTCATACGGTGTCGTCTCAATGGATTTAGATGGTGCCCAATTTAACGTGAATGCAGCTGTCTCTAATGCATAACCCCAAAACGATAGTGGTAAATCAGTAAGAGACATCGTAGATCGCACCATATCCAATAAAGTACGGTTACGACATTCGGACACACCATTACGTTGTAGTGTTCCAGGTGGCGTGAGTTGTGAAACTATTCCACATTGTTTTAAATGAAGGCCAAACTCGTAACTCAAATATTCGCATTCGCCATCAGATCGTAGAAACTTTATTTTCTTATTACGATGATTCTCCACTTCACTCTGAAATTCTTTGAACTTTTCAAATGTTTCAGACTTGTGTTTCATTAAGTAGATATACCCATATCTGCTCAAATCATCTGTGAATGTCAGAAAATAACGATACTCGCCGCGAGCCTCAACACTCATCGGACCACATACATCGGTATGTATTATTTCCAATAAGTCGGCGGCTTGCTCCATTGTTCCGGAGAGCGGAGTCTTAGTCATCTTGCCCATGAGGCACGGTTCGCAAGCATCAAATGATTCATAATCAAGTAATTCCAAAAGTCCATCCGCATGGAGTTTCTTCATGCGCTTTACACCAATATGACCTAAATGGCAGTGCCACGAATATGTTGCACTATCATTATCAACTTTGCATATTTTGGCATCAATATTATGAATATGTGTATCACTACGATCGAGATTCAATAAACCTTTTATATTGAGTGTATGACCATAGAAGGTTTTATTCATGTAAACAGAATAACAATTATTCTCTGACTTCAACAAATAATCGTATCGCAACAAACATGATCCAATCATATTCATGCTCAACCAAATACCAAATAACATTTATTTTAGGTCCAACACCAATCCCGAAGGTAGAGGGAGTGTGCGATGGTGATCTTATCAACCTTGGAATCACTTCCAACACACATCGTCACCTCGCCCTTAACTAGTATCTGTTCATTTTGCAACTCCTGTTTCGAGTTACTAATCTCAGAAACTGAACTAGTATCAAATACTGAGGAGTTGCTATAAACACTAGTAAATTACACATCAATAACATGTATATCAAATATACCTTTGATAATGTCTTGACCATATCACATCCCAACATGCCCTGCAAAATCAAGTTAGACGTCCTCTACTTCGTTGTTGTAAGTTTTATGTGGCTGCTACGGGCTTCTAGCAAGAACCATTCTTACCTATGCATCAAAACCACAATGGTGATTTATCAAGTTTGCTGTTTTAACCTTCAACAAGGACCGGCCGCAGTCAAATCCGAATCAACTAAAGTTGGAGAAACAGACACCCGCCTGCCACCTATATGCAAAACTAGTTGCATGTCTGTTGGTGGAACCGGTCTCATGAACGTGGTCATGTAAGGTTGGTCCGGGCCGCTTCATCCAACAATAACGCCGAATCAAAATAATACATTGGTGGTAAGCAGTATGACGATCACCGCCCAGAACTCTTTGAGTTTTACTCATGCATATCATCTACGCATAGACCTGGCTCGGATACCACTATTGGGGAACGAAGCATGCAATTTAAAAAATTCCTATGATCACACAAGATCTATCTTGGAGATTCATACCAACAAGAGGGGGGGGGAGTGTGTCCATGTACCCTCGTAGACCAAAAGCGGAAGCGTTTGACAACGCAGTTGGTGTAGTCGAACCTCTTCTCGTTCCGACCAATCAAGCACCGAACGTACGGCACCACCGAGTTCTGCACACATTTAGCTCGATGACGTCCCTCGAACTCTTGATCCAGCAAAGTGTCGTCGGAGAGTTCCGTCAGCACGCCGGTGTGGTAACGGTGATGGTGAAGTGATCCGCGCAGGGCTTCGCCTAAGCACTACGTGAATATGACCGGAGGTGTACGATACGTCTCCAACATATGTATAATTTTTGATTGTTCCATGCTATTATATATTCTGTTTTGGATGTTTAATCAGCTTATTTATACACTTTTATATTATTTTTGGGACTAACCTATTAACCGGAGGCCCAACCCAAATTGTTGTTTGTTTTGCCTATTTCAGTGTTTCGTAGAAAAACAATATCAAATGGAGTCCAAACGGAATGAAACCTTCGGGAGTGTGATTTTTGGAACAAACGTGATCCAGAGGACTTGGAGTGGACGTCAAGCAATAAACGAGGAGGCAACGAGGCAGGGGGGCGTGCCTACCCCCCTGGGCGCGCCCTCCACCCTCATGGGCCCCCTCATTGCTCCACTGACCTACTTCTTCCTCCTATATATATTCATATACCCCGCAAACATCCAGGAGCACCACGAAACCCTATTTACACCGCCGCAACCTTCTGTACCCAAGAGATCCCATCTTGGGGCCTTTTCGAAGATCCGCCGGAGGGGGCATTGATCACGGAGGGCCTCTACATCAACTCCATGGCCCCTCCGATGATGTGTGAGTAGTTTACCTCAGACCTTCTGGTCCATAGCTAGTAGCTAGATGGCTTCTTCTCTCTCTTTGGATCTCAATACAAAGTTCTCCTCGATTCTCTTGGAGATCTATTCGATGTAATCTTGTTTTGCGGTGTGTTTGTCGAGATCCTATGAATTGTGGGTTATGATAAAGTTTATCTATGAACAATATTTGAATCTTCTCCAAATTCTTTTATGTATGATTGGTTATCTTTGCAAGTCTCTTCGAATTATCAGTTTGGTTTGGCCTACTAGATTGATCTTTCTTGCAATGGGAGAAGTGCTTAGCTTTGGGTTCAATCTTGCGGTGCTCGATCGCAGTGACAGAAAGGGAAACAACATGTATTGTATTTTTGCCATTGAGGATAAAAAGATGGGGTTTATATCATATTGCATGACTTTATCCCTCTACATCATATAAAATCATATAAAATAGCATGTAAATGCATATAAAACATCCAAGGTTGATAATATAATAGCATGGAACAATCAAAAATTATAGATACATTGGAGACGTATCAAAACGCGCCAACAAAAGAATATACAAAATTGAGAGCACTTCAGAAGGCACTAGGCCTTTCTAGGACGGGCCCCGCAAGCACCCGAACAAGCTGATGAGACCTCAGTCGTGTCAACGATAGATGCTTCATCCCTAGATGTATGGCACCATAGTGCGCATGGCAGTCCTCTGACATCTTTATTGCATCTTTGACTTCAAGTCAGAGCGGAGCTGAAGCAAGCCTTTCCGCTTTAAGTTTAGACTGAAGAAGTCGAACTGATTGAGGCAGCGACTGCATAGAGGTTGTCTCACACCTGCTGGTGAGTAGCTTCAACTCACTGTCTTCATCAAGACAGGACCTTGGGGTCATCTCGCTATCCTCAATATGGGTTGGCTCACTATCTTCCCTAAAGTTCTGCCTGGCATAAGAGATACGACTCTGAAAGAGAAACAAGGAGACACGTAACAGGTTTCACAATTATATAAATAAATAAATAGATCTGTTATGCATAAGGAACACATTTTTACAACTATAATTTAAAACTGGTAGTTGTTGCAAACATCCAGTCAGATGTAAATAGCAAAGTAAACAGGAGTGGAGGAAATGATGCCTATCCAAATCTATACTAGAACAAAGTTTGAAGGCTTGAGAAGGATGAACTTACATTACATGTTAACATGGGCTGGACAAAGCCCTTCTCCATGTTGATGGAAGGATAATTCAATAAATTCCCCAAAGAAAATTCTTTATAAGTGTTGCCATTATTCTACATTTTGCATAGAGTAAATATAGATCAAATAATATTGGAAGAAACAGAGGATAATGAAGCTCAGGTGCAGACTAATGATACATAATCAAATAGCAATTAATTAAGTACATGGTTACAAGGCAAAAGGTACTGACAAGAGGAATGCAGACATCAACGTGTACAATGGCATTGGCTTTATTCAACATTTTGGTAAGAGTAAATGTAGATATGATAATTTGGAGAAAGTGGAGGGCAGGGTAGATAAGATGCAGAGTAATGCTACACAATCAACTATCTCGCGATGAAAGTACAGTAATACCACCACCGTCCGTTATTACTTGTCAGCCAAATGGATGTATCTAGCACTATTAAGTTCTAAATACATCCAACCGAGCAACAATTAATTCGATACAGAGCAAGTAAATGACAATAGGTACTTACATGAGAAATCCAAAACATCATAACCATTGTGTTAATTCTACATTTATCTAAGAGTAAATATAGATCTTATAATTTCAAGCAAATGGAGGATAAAGAAGTGAACATTTACAGTGATGCTACATAATCAAACAGCAATGAGTGTAATTATGTTGACAAATGGCAAAAGGTACTGACAAGAGCAATACAGAGCCCAGTATTGTTGTGAGATCCTATGATCCTTTGAGCAAGGAGATTCATCTGAAATTAGTTTTCATACAAGAGAGAAGGTAAGGCACATGCAAAAATTTAGGAGTTCAAATTTAAATTGATATCATACACAGTACCTGACGCTGGGCTCTCAGCAGTTCTAATAGGGGTTTGACCAGTGGAGTAGGGGTAAAGTGTGGTACAGTTAGGCATGTATTTTCTATGGCTGTTGGTCTATCTGATTTAACAGGTATCACTACCTTCTCCAAATACCTAGTTTGTACTCCTTGAGGATCTGCACTCACCCTCTTCGTTTTGGACATCTATTACGAAAGAACAACATTTGACTGGAAAAACATAGTATGACGACACATGGAACAGGTACAGAAAATGTATAGGTATGGCATATACTCATATATGATGCTTAAACTAAGCAGATGGTGTAGAAAAGTAGAACTAATGCAAGAGGTCAGATTCAAAATATGTGCGACCAATACAACCTTGCCAAGTTAGAGCAAGAACCTTGATGGGTGAATAAGATAGGCCATCCTCCATCATGCCAAGTTTGTTAGCCAGTGGATTGTTCCGCAATATTCCTCTCGTGCGCCCATTCTCATATTCATTTTGATAATGTTCAATACCTGACATGCATGAAAACATAAAAACAAGTGAGATTATCTTTCTAATGCAGAAGTGATTCTAATCCAATACTGCCTCCCTGTAAACCCCTTTGTGCTATCTCTGCAATTCTTCTGAGAGATGCCATGCATGTTGTAATTTGGTGTGTGCATTAATATAATGTGGCCTACTACTCAAAATATGAGAGCTCCAGAAGTGATGATACTTCGCAGATGATAGCTTCAACATATAGTAAAGAAGAACAAATCGACCTGACCTGACATATTCAAAATATACTAAGGGAGAACACTCGACCTGACCAGTCGACCGCAAATGTCTCTGCTACTCTTCCCAACAAGGAACATACTTATTAAAGAAGAGAAGACGATCATCTTAAAGAAGAGCACAAGAGCAAGTAGATTGAAGATATTACAAGTCTTTCTATACATATGTGGCTCACATGCATTTCGAAACTAAAGTAGGAACATTTAGCTGACCAGTTAAACATCTCTCAGTTTTACTAATATCAGCATAATATCATATTTGAATTTGTACAACTAAGCTTGTTTTGCTCGATGGGTAGAGCAGTGCTATTATGACACGAACCATTTAGCCTGATTGTGGTCATCATAAAATGGGGAAACCGTAACCATGATGAGTATAGCGTTGACCACGGCAGTGGGATGGCAGATCTGAAGCTGCAAACCGTGCAAAGGGTAGTTAGCAACCGATGTTTGCTTTGAAATAACAACTAAGATTTGGTATGGACAAGAAAGTACAGTCAACAAGTGATAAAGAAATGCAATTCTGCTGTCTCTCTATATGTCGCGACATGCATTTGGAAACTCAAGTGGGACCTTTAGCTAACCAATTAAATGCGTCTGTTAAGTAATATCAGTATCATATCACAATCATATTTGAACAACTAAGCTTTGGAATTTTGAGTGTTGTGTGCTACCTCTTGAGCACTGCGTTGGTTTTCCCTTGAAGAGGAAATGGTGATGCAACAAAGTAGCGTAAGTATTTCCCTCAGTTTTTGAGAACCAAGGTATCAATCCAGTAGGAGGCCACACGCAAGTCCCTCGTACCTACACAAACAAATAAGAACCTCGCAACCAACGCGATAAAGGGGTTGTCAACCCTTCACAGTCACTTACGAGAGTGAGATATGATAGAGATAATAATAATAATACGATAAATATTTTTGGTATTTGATATAGATTGAAAGTCAAGATTGCAAAATAAAATAGATTGGAAACTTATATGATGGAAAATAGACCCGGGGGCCATTGGTTTCACTAGTGGCTTCTCTCAAGATAGCATAAGTATTACGGTGGGTGAACAAATTACTGTCGAGCAATTGATAGAAAAGCGAATAATTAAGAGAATATCTAGGCATGATCATGTATATAGGCATCACGTCCGTGACAAGTAGACCGACTCCTTCCTGCATCTACTTCTATGACTCCACACATCTACCGCTATCCAGCATGCATCTAGAGTATTAAGTTCATAAGAACAGAGTAACACATTAGGTAAGATGACACGATGTAGAGGGACAAACTCAAGCAATATGATATAAACCCCATCTTTTTATCCTCGATGGCAACAATACAATACGTGTCGTTTCCCTTTCTGTCACTGGGATCGAACACCCCAAGATTGAACCGAAAGCTAAGCACTTCTCCCATTGCAAGAAAGATCAATCTAGTAGGCCAAACCAAACTGATAATTCGAAGAGACTTGCAAAGATAACCAATCATACATAAAAGATTTCAGAGAAGAATCAAATATTGTTCATAGATAGACTTGATCATAAACCCACAATTCATCGGATCTCGACAAACACACCGCAAAAAGAGTTACATTGAATAGATCTCCAAGAAGATCAAGGAGAACTTTGTATTGAGATTCAAAGAGAGAGAATAAGCCATCTAGCTAATAACTATGGACCCGAAGGTCTAAAGTAAACTACTCACACATCATCGGAGGAGCCATGGAGTTGATGTAGAGGCCCTCCGTGATCGTTGCCCCCTCCGGCAGAGCTCCGGAAAAGTCCCCAAGATGGGATCTCTTGGGTACAGAAGGTTGCGGCGGTGGAAATAGGGTTTCGTGGTGCTCCTGGATGTTTTCAGGATATATGAGTATATATAGGAGGAAGAAGTAGGTCGGTTGAGCCACGAGGGGCCCACAAGGGGGGAGGGCGCACCCCCTGCCTCGTGGAATCCTCTTCTGTTTCTTGATGTCCACTCCAAGTCCTCTGGATCACATTTGTTCCAAAAATCATGTTCCCGAAGGTTTCATTCTGTTTGGATTCTATTTGATGATCCTTTTCTGCGAAACACTGAAATAGGCAAAAAACAGCAATTTGCACCGGGCCTTGGGTTAATAGGTTATTCCCAAAAATATTATAAAAGTGTAAAATAAAGCCCATTAACAACCAAAACAGAGAATATAATAGCATGGAACAATAAAAAATTATAGATACGTTCGAGACGTATCATTGTGTTGTTTAGCTTGAAGGGTGGAGTAATGCTAGTACGATAGAAAGCAGTAGAGTAGATAAAAGGGGAAAACCATGAGCATCAAGAGTAAAATTAGGAAAGTGGAACTAGCTGGACCAGTGGGTGGCGCACATGCTTTTCGAAAAGAATATAGGAACATTAGGTGACCAATTAAACGTTCTCTGTTTTAGTAATATGAGCATCATATCATATTCGTATTTCAACAACTAAGCTTTGGAATTATGAGTGGCATGTTGTTTCGCTTGATAGGTTGAGATCTTGAGGAGTAGTGCTAGCACGACATGAAGCACCTACGATGATGGTAGTGAATATAAAGGGGGAAACCATAAGCTTTACGAGTATAGTGACCGTACCATGGCGAAACTGAAGGTGCAAACCGGACAGAGCTACCTCGCAACCAATGTTTGCTTTCAACTAGCCACTATGATTTGGAACGGACAAGAAAAGTACAGTGAACAATTTATGATCTATTTCCGGGTGAGATCAATAACTTAAGCACATGTGGAAGAGTACCACCTCTCTTGCGACGCCGTGTAGGCCCCTGGTGATACGTTGAGGGTGCTGCGGGTGCGATGGCTGTCAGCAGCGGGGAACAAGACTTCAGACGGCAGACGGCCGGGTCGGGGGATAAATCATGTTGCCGTGGACGAGGTGGTCGTAAGAGCGGCAACGGCAATGTGGCCGACGGCGCCGATGAAGCGAGAGGACGCGATGAAAGGATCCTGGTCCGGTACCGTGGATGAGAGACGTCCATCTCTTGTAGTGGACGACGGGGTAGGGGTAGCAGCTCCGACAAGGTGGAGGATGGGGAGGCGGGCGAAGGAGGCTGGCTGCAGTGGGGAGGTTGTTGTGGCGCCGACGGTGTATGAATGGGGAAATGGATGGGGGATCTCAAACTTTGGGACGCCCTTGTCTGAAATGTGGGAAAGTTACAAACTTATCCACCGCTTAAAATTTCGGACATCACGTCGGTTGTGGATAGGACGGTAATCTCGCATCTCCCAAATATTTGTCGGTGGAGATTTCGGGCGAGGAGAGGGTGTTTTGTCGCCCACGGTTGTCGCCCACGGTGTATGAACGAGGCTGACAGGTAGGGCGGTTGTGTCACGTCTGAGTGATGTTACACATCTGCCCTTATTTAAAATATTTGCCTACATCGATTTCGGACGAGGGAGTTTGTTTTGCCGCCCACCGTGTATGAATGGGGAAATGGAGGGGGAGACACATGTCTTTCACACGAGCTTGAATCAAATGTGTTTTGCCACCCACGTTTGGCGCCCACCGTGTATGAATGGGCTCAGAGGCGGTCGTGTCACGTCTGATTGAAGTTTCTAGCCTACCCCTATCGACAGCAGTGTAAATCCGGTCGGTAAGGATGTAAGTGTCAGTGGTAGATAGTAATTTGCATCTCGCAAACACTTTCTTCGGGCAGCCCGCAAATGATAGTGGGTGTTTAGCTACTTCGTTCAAAACTTGGGAGAATTAGCATTCACGTTTGCCCTGGGCCCTAGCAACTAAATTCAAATCCAATTTGTATTCGATTATGAATATCCACAGATAATTCTACGTTTTGTTATTTATTTCTTCAAAACCACAACAAAGATTTATTCCACCTTTATATATGATTATGATTTAGAAATGACGTGATCTTCGAATTCAGTAGGTTGGATACACTTTGCGTCAAACAGTTATTTCATCCAATACAATATGCTCACATGAAAAAATAGTTCACCTTATGTCAATCATACAAGTACTGAGGATTACCTCGCCTAAAAAATTCGGACCATTACAACACATGAACAACATAGGGGGTCTTACAACATAATCCATTCAGAGACATGACACAACATGCAAGTACAATAATCTAATGACAATTTCAACAGGTATCTAAAGAAGAACTGGGATTACCCTGGGCTTCAGATAGCAGAAACAGCAGCACCTCCTCCGTCTTCAAATGCAACATTCTTACTTCCTCCAATTCTTGGGTTGCTTGCATAATGCGTGGAGCTAGTTGCATAATTTCCAGCCTCAAGATCAAGATTACCTCATTCATGAAAGCCACACCATCTCTTTCTGCCTCTAGTAGAACCTCAAGAACTATAATATTTGCGCTCAGACTGCTCTCCAGCGGTGTTGCCTATGAACTGCTACCATCTGGTAACATGGATGGTGCACCGCTTCCACAAATAGATTCTAGGGCTGCACATTGTGTCCTAGTGCGAACGGCATCCTGAAAGGTTTCCGCTGGACATAAGTAAGAGATAGTTATCGCATGATCCAGGCAGTAAGCTTACATGGTAAACGACAAACGAATTATTGCCGAGCATGGCAAGCTATATTTAAATGGTTCGAAGCAGCATCAGCCGAAAATAAATTAAAATGGTAAGATGAAACTCGAAAGGGAGTGTACCACCACTATATTTAAGTTGCCAAGGCATCTAAGTAGTTGAAATAATCTGAAAAAGCACTTAACAGTGTGGCCTCATATAAACTACGAAGACAGTCTTGTGATGAAGTTCAGAGGAAAAGTTAAGGACTCAAATGAACTAGGCATGCATTTCTTTACGATAGTACAACAGGCACTGCTGACATATTGGCCAACTCAGGTATAGCCTAACAAGTAACAAACAAGCATTCGAATCAAGCAATACAGCAAAGCAGACAACTGAACTATTTGTAATTCTGTGGGATTACAGGTTGAGGGCACAAGCCAAGAAAGCAGCCCACACGCATTACATTTCACATGTACTAAAACACACTGGCTTACCATATGTTGCTGTGAAGCCTCGCTGCTATTGCAATATTCTTTGAAGATACCATCAGCATCCTGTGGTTGCAAATCTAGTTGTTGTAGTTTATCCTGCACCCTCTATTTAGGTAAAATTAATTTTAATCGCATGCACTGGTTCGAATTGATCATCAATGGTTCATCTAAACTAATGAAAGAAGGGTGTGTGTGTACATGACAATATATGTGCTTCACTCTATTTTTATGCTTGCTCGAGGTGCCAGCCCCAAAAGAACAAATATTTTTCTTGATGAGGTTGGCAGCTCCATAATTAATAGAAGCATCAAATTAGTCATGCAACTTGGGAAGATCAAGAACACACACAAAATTAATGAACAGAGGCTCGGAGTAGTGATGTAATAGCTAGCATCAGAAAATGTAGGGTAAAACGAACAAAAAGCAGCGGAACCACATGCTAGTTTGCTGATGTGTAATTAAGCATAGAGAACATGAAGCAGTCTGATGGAACCAATAGGTAGCATCAAAACAACACCATTATCATAAATATAGCATGCCAGAAGTAAAATAGTAAGCAGTGATATCTAGGAAGTACAATAATACTCAGGACAAAACTAAAGCATATTAACTATATGTTCACTAGTATGTAATTTAGCACATGTAACATGTTCACTGCCAGAAGTATGGCCCTACAGGTGCAAGCAGAATAACGCGTCTCATGAAAAATTGAATGATGCCCTGAAGAAATTCAAAGGTGCGGTGCTTATGCTAAGAAAGTGAACGTAGGCACCGGCCATTGGATAATAGTACCTGATTCTCGACGGCGTATGGGTATCGTTGTCATACTTGATAACTAAGGATCATCGATGGTGCTCGTGTTGCGGTTGAGTTTGGGCCGGCTATCACCGTTGATGAAGTGGCTCCGGTGCTTCGGTTGCGGCGCCTGTCGACATACAAGAAAGTTCATCTGTGGTAAGTGAACAGTTGCACGATAAAGAAGAGAAAAACCGAAGTAGTACAAATCGAAATAACCTGATGAGGCTGCAGCGTCAGTAAAGCAGGGCTGGTGGAGTTGAATATGGTGTCCGTGGAGTGGGTCCGGGCGGTTGACGAAGGCTTTGGCGCGCGTGGTGTACAGTGCTGTCGGTGATGCGGATCTGTTGCGGCGGACGAGGGCTTGTATGAAGGGCCAGCGATGGGGCGGACGAGGGAGTCAGTGAAGGCCTACACTGTGGTGGCCGAGGGCGCCGGTTAAGTAGATCCGGTGTGGTGGGCCATGATGGCGGTCAAGGAGATCTGGAGCGGTGGACAAGCCAGTCGCTGAAGCGGCTCCGGTGAAGTGGTGAGTTGGCAGTTGGGGGTTCCCAGGTGCAGAAGGTAGATCCGGCGGGGTGTGAGGTCCACTGTTGTGACGGATGACTAGATTCCGCGGCTTGCCGTGGTTGGGGGGTCGGGGAGGGGAAGGGGAGGGGCTCTGAGGAAGAATGTTGGGGGCAGAGAGGGGAAAACAATGGAGTTACCAACGCAGCCCTTTTCCGTTCATGTGGCAGGGGTAAAACAGGAATATCGCAGGGCTAAACTTTCGGGCGCGAGATATTTCGATGTGAGCGGGAAGTTTGAAAGCTTTTGGCGCCTAAATTATAAGTGTTCTGCTCTTGTACGGCCGACTATGATATCATGGCCGAGAATTTATTTGTTTTGCACGCAAAAAAGAGTGCAAGTTTTGAAAATCAAAGTCTCCAACTCGAAACTTAGATTGTCCATTCAATTCAAATATGGATCATTGAGCTAGTACAAGCAAATATCATCATATGGTCCAATTCAAATGAAATTCCAAATGTGTTTATCCTAAATATGATGACAAAAGCAAAAATGTGTATGTGTATGAATAAAGTGGATGATTATAAAGTTTGAACATGCCCGTATGTGTATATCTCTAGGTTTGATATATGAATTTGAAATCACGAAATCCCGGCTTAAAAATGTACCTCCGTTTAAATGATTTACAAAAGCTAATGATGGAGTCGAATTCCAAAATTCCAATCTTAGGTTTGTAATTCTGGTACATCAAGGTATATCACGCGTGTTCAAAAGGATCGTTATCTCATAGTCCAAACTGTGAAACAAATTGATCAACCATGAGTGCACACACTATTGACCATATACATCTCAATTATGCTAAAGTCCAAATATAGACACATCACTCTTTATCTGAAGCCACCCCCCCCCCCCCCCCCCCCCCCCCCCCC
>NC_053027.1:273505847-273559510 GCF_003073215.2 Triticum urartu
AAATACATGGTCTTAATTTACCGCCTATTGAATAAACATATGATCTTGATCCATTACCTATTGAAGAAACTAGTGGTCTCGATAACCCGACACAGGTAGTAAAGGTAAATTCTCTCTATAGATATGATAAAGCTGAAATCCCATTTACTAAATTTGCTAGCCCGTGCTTAGATGAGTTTGATAATGAACATGAACCTAGTAATAATGTTAATGATGATGTTCATATTGATGCTCAACTTAGTTATGACAATGATGTAGAGATTGAAGCTGTTGTTGATCTTGATAACTCACAATCAAACAATCAACGTTATGATGAGAGAGACTTTGTTGCTAGGAAGCATGGGAAAGAAAGAGAACCATGGGTTCAAAAACCCATGCCTTTTCCTCCTAAACCATCCAAGAAAAAGGATGATGAGGATTTTGAGCGCTTTGCTGAAATGATTAGACCTATCTTTTTGTGTATGTGATTAATTGATATGCTCAAAATGAATCCTTATGCTAAGTAGATGAAAGATATTGTTACTAATATAAGAAAGATACCGGAAGCTGAAATTTCCACCATGCTTGCTAATTATACTTTTGAGGGTGGAATACCAAAGAAACTTGGAGATCCAGGAGTACCCACTATACCATGCTCTATTAAAAGAAACTATGTTAAAACTGCTTTATGTGATCTTGGAGCCGATGTTAGTGTTATGACTCTCTCTTCATATCGTAGACTTGATTTGAATAAGTTGACACCTACTGAAATATGTTTACAAATGGTTGATAAATCAACTGCTATACCTGTCGGTATTTGTGAGGATGTGCCTATTGTAGTTGCAAACGTTACTATTTTAACGGACTTCGTTATTCTTGATATTCCCGATGACGATTGTATGTCTATTATTCTTGGAAGACCCTTTTTGAATACTGCAGGGGCTGTTATTGATTGCACTAAAGGCAATGTCACTTTTCATGTTAATGGTAATGAGCGTACGGTACACTTTCCGAGGAAACAACCTCAAGTCCACAGTATCAATTCTATTGGAAAAATTCCATCGATTATATTTGGAGGTTTTGAATTTCCTCTTCCAACTGTCAAGAAGAAATATGATATTCTTATTATTGGGGATGTGCATATCCCCGTTGAGGTTACATAGTGTTATTTGAAATTTCTCCGGTTCCATATTATTCAGAATGAGTTTGTTAACAAGACCTGATCAACCTTGTTAGTGGATTCCTTTTGATGAGCATGATATGGATGAAACTAGAAGGCACAACCTGCTGTACCCTCCTTTTACTTTTTGTTATTTATATTAAATAAAATAAAATAGTATTTTCTGTCTGTTATCTAAATTATCCGTGCAATATAAAAATACCCCGAAAATAAAAGTTCTCCAAATGCCCTGAAATTTAAATATGATTTTTTCTGGAATATTTGAGAATATTTGGCACTAAGAACGCAGCAGGGGGGTCATCCACCTGGCCACGAGGGTGGAGGGCACGCCTTACCCCATGGGCGTGCCCCTGCCTTGTGGGCCCACGGTGGCCCTCCTCCACTTATCCTTTCACCCACACACTCCTTCCTCCCCCAAACACGAATAACCAGCTCAAACCCGAGTCCAAGCTTGTTATGCTGCCATTTTCGATCTCCTTGCTCAAAGCACCTCTCACAAAACTGCTTGGGGAGATTGTTCCTTGGTATGTGACTCCTCCATTGGTCCAATTAGTTTTTGTTCTAGTGCTTTATTCATTGCAAATTTATGTTTTCTAGGTGACCATGTTCTTGAGCTTGCATGTCAAATTTATATGGTTCCAAGTAGTTTTGATGCATGATATAGGCTCTAGGCACTCGTATGAGTAGTTGCTATAAATATTATTGAGTTTGGTTTACTTTTATTTTGAAGTTACTAAAAAATTTCAAAATTTTTCAGAGGAAGAAATATGCTTAGGAAAATGTTCCAAGGTGGTTCTTCAAGGAAGCAAGGACCCAGGCTTGCAATGTGAGATGCTGATGAAGAGCCACCAAGAGACGCTCCAGTGCATCCTTGTGAATGGCCTTCTGAGAACTTTATGGATCGGGCGGGAATTAAGGAAGAAATTAACGCATATTTGCGTAACGCTGATCTTGTGAGCTTCGAGGAAGAGAAGTGCAGCCTGTACCACTATCTCACTAGTTCCTTTGTGAGGAGGTTTGAATTTTCATCTTCACGTAATTCTCCAACTGTCCTGTTTGATCTTTATGAAAATTCTTATACTATGGACTTAGAGGATTTTACCACTGCTTGCAAACTTCCGCAATGGGGTAGTATCAGGGACCCTCGCAAATCTGAATTTAGAGATTTTCTTCCAGTATAACTATGGGGGAATCCAGAGATATAACACAAGCTACCATAGGGAGCATTCATTTTCCTGCTATACATTATTTTGCTCTCTTCATAGGTAGATGCATAAATGGTAAAGATGAAGCATGTCATATGTGTGCTCATGAACTCAGTATTCTTAGGAGTGCTGTGTAAGGAGACAAATCTTATAATTTGGGAGCCATTGTTGCACGTAGGTTGCATCTTAATAGACTTAATGGAGATTTCTTTGGTGGAATTTATGCAACCCGCATAGATAATTTTCTTGGTATAGCCATACGTGAAGATGATATTGAATTACCTACTGCCTACCTAGACATTAATGCTATGGTTCACCACCAGTTTGTCGAGAGGGATGAATCACCTCTCCAGTATCGACTAATCTTTGATAGACGGCGTGCTGTCCGTATTACTCTCCCTGCTCCTGCCTTCTTTGATTATCAGGCAAAAGGAAGATATGTTATTACCAGAGAGGAGGCGGATTGGTACGAGAGGAGAGCGGAGGCCGCTCGTCGCCACGCTGCAGCTCAGGAGGCGATAGCCACTGCATCTCAGTACGACCCCAACTATTATTATGGATATCCGCCAGGCCAGCCGTGGCCATAGACCAACTTAGGCCCAAAGCCTAAGCTTGGGGGAGTACGTATTTCCCATCGACATTACATTTATGTTCACACAATCATTGCTAGATGTCGGTGCTCATACTTTTTCATTGTATCATCCATGCTAGTTTATTTCCTTTGTATGCTTTTTTCTTGTGTGTTTAATAAACCTTAAGAAAAACCAAAAAAAATTAGTTGTAGCTTTTAATTAGTTTAATTTCCATGTCTGTAGTAGTATTAAAAAGAAAACCCAAAAATATTTCATGTTCTTCTTCTGCTTGTTGGGAGCTTTCCCGTGTAAATAGTTTTATTTATTTTCTTTAGGGGTCGATAGGAGAAGACCATAATTAAATTGTTGAAGTGGCTCTTATATGCATAATTGTTGATCTGACAAAAGAGCCCATATCGCCTTGTCTTGTCCTGTTTATTGAATGCTTCCAGATTCCAGCTTAGTCCAATGCACGCGCACTATTATTATTATTCACATCGTTCGGTCGTGCAAGTGAAAGGCAATTATGACGATATATGATGGACTGACCGAGATGAGAAAAGCTGGTGTGAACTCTACCTCTTTTGTTTTTGTAAATACGATTAGTTCATCGTTCCTGATTCAGCCTATTATGAATAAACATGTTTGCAATGACAACTAGAGATCATAGTTTCTTGTGCCATGCTTGATTAGCTTTGAGTTATAATGGTTTACCTTGCGTGCCAACATGCTATTAAAATGGTTGTGATGTGGTATGATAGGGTGGTATCCTCCTCTGAATGATTTAAGTGACTTGACTTGGCGCATGTTCACGCATGTAGTTGAAATGAAATCAACATAGCCTTCACGATATTTATGTTCATGGTGGATTATATCCTACTAATGCTTGCATTCGGTGTTGATTAATTTTAATGCATGTTCATGACTGGTGTCGCTCTCTAGCTGGTCGCTTCCCAGTCTTTTGCTAGCCTTCACCTGTACTAAGCGGGAATACTGCTTGTGCATCCAACTCCATGAACCCCAAAGTTATTCCATATGAATCCACCATACCTACCTATATACGGTATCTACCTGTCGTTCCAAGTAAATTTGTATGTTCCAAACTCTAAACCTTCAAATAATTATCCTGTTTTGTATGCTCGAATAGCTCATGTATCAACTAGGGTTGTCTGTATCTTCCATGTTAGGCGGGTTATTCTCAAGAGGAGTGGACTCCGCTCCTCACTCACGAGAAAGTGGCTGGTCACCGGGATGCCGAGTCCCATGCTTTATGCAAACTAAATCAAAGTAATTGCAAACAACCCCTGGGACTCATGTTAGTTAGAGGCACTCGTTTTTTTGAGCAAGCCATGGATTGATGCTTGCTGGTGGAAGGGGGAGTATAAACTTTACCATTCTGTTTGGGAACCGCCTATAATGTGTGTAGCATGGATGATATTGCCATCTCTTGGTTGTTATGTTGACAATCAAAGTATACCGCTCAAAATATTATTCACCTCTATTTAAAAATTGAGCTCTGGCACCTCTACAAATCCCTGCTTCCCTCTGCTAAGGGCCTATCTATTTACTTTCATGTTGAGTCATCATCTTCTTATTAAAAAGCACCAGTTGGAGAGCACCGCTGTCATTTGCATTCATTATTGTTAGTTTACATTGAGTATGACTTGACTGGATCTCTTTTACCATGAATTACAATGTCTAGTCAGTCCTTGATCTTTAAAGGTGCTCTGCATTTATGTTTTGCGGTCTCAGAAAGGGCTAGCGAGATACCATCTTGTTATATCATATTATGATTGTTTTGAGAAAGTGTTGTCATCTGAAATTTATTATTATTGCTCGCTAGTTGATTATGACATTGATGTGAGTAAATTTGAGACCTAAGCGTTATTGTGAATGTGGTTAGTTATAATATTTGCTGAAAACTTGAATGCTGGCTTTACATATTTACAACAAGAAGAGCAAACAGAGTTTCTAAAAGTTTTTCTTTATCACTTTCAGTTCATCAACTGAATTGCTTGAGGACAAGCAAAGGTTTAAGCTTGGGGGAGTTGATACATCTCTGACGTATCTACTTTTCCAAACACTTTTGCCCTTGTTTTTCACTCTAACTTGCATGATTTGAATGGAACTAACCCGGACTGACGCTGTTTTCAGCAGAATTACCATGGTGTTATTTATGTGCAGAAACAAAAGTTCTCGGAATGACCTGGAACTTCACGGAACAACTTTTTGGAAATAATAAAAAATCCTTGCAAAAGATGAAGGCCAGGGGGCCCACCACCTGTCCACGAGGGTGGGGGCGCGCCTGCCCCCCTAGGGCGCGCCCCCTACCTCGTGGCCCCCCTCGAGCTCCTCCGACCTCAACTCCAACTCTATATATTTTTTCGGGGAGAAAAAAAATCAGAGAGAAGGATTCATCGTGTTTTACGATACGGAGCCGCCGCCAAGCCCTAAAACCTCTCGGGATGGCTGATCTGGAGTCTGTTCGGGGCTCCGGAGAGGGGAATCCATCGCCATCGTCATCATCAACCATCCTCCATCACCAATTTCATGATGCTCACCGCCGTGCGTGAGTAATTCCATCGTAGGCTTGCTGGACGGTGATGGGTTGGATGGGATCTATCATGTAATCGAGTTGGTTTTGTTAGGGTTTGATCCCTAGTATCCACTATGTTCTAAGATTGATGTTGCTATGACTTTGCTATGCTTAATGCTTGTCACTAGGGCCCGAGTGCCATGATTTCAGATCTGAACCTATTATGTTTTCATTAATATATGAGAGTTCTTGATCCTATCTTGCAAGTCTATAGTCACCTATTATGTGTTATGATCCGTTAACCCCAAAGTGACAATAATCGGTATACTTACCGGTGATGACCGTAGTTTGAGGAGTTCATTTATTCACTATGTGTTAATGCTTTGTTCTGGTACTCTATTAAAAGGAGCCCTTAATATCCCTTAGTTTTCGTAAGGACCCCGCTACCACGGGAGGGTAGGACAAAAGATGTCATGCAAGTTCTTTTCCATAAGCACGTATGACTATATTCGGAATACATGCCTACATTACATCAATGAACAGGAGCTAGTTCTGTGTCACCCTAGGTTATGATTGTTACATGATGAACCGCATCCGGCATAATTCTCCATCACTGATCAATTGCCTATTAGCTTTCCACATATTGTTCTTCGCTTATTTACTTTTCCGTTGCTATTGCTATCATCACTACAAAATACCAAAAACACTACTTTTGCTACTGTTACCTTTTGCTACCGTCACCACTACTATCATATTACTTTGCTACTAAATACTTTGCTGCAGATATTAAGTTTCCAGGTGTGGTTGAATTGACAACTCAGCTGGTAATACTTGAGAATATTCTTTGGCTCCCCTTGTGTCGAATCAATAAATTTGGGTTGAATACTCTACCCTCGAAAACTGTTGCGATCCCCTATACTTGTGGGTTATCAGGAAGGTGCGCGAGAAGCATGGGCAATGGTGAAAACGCGCTATACCGGCTTCGATCCGAATCATATGACCCGAGTTGGACCTCAGCGACCGGACGGAAAGGAGATTCCCGTGAACTTGGTATATGACCAAGTGATGATAGGTGCGGAATATTCGCAAGAAGACTGTAGCTTAGATAGTCTTATAGATGGCATAGATAAAGAGTAGGCGTTCGATTGAGTTTATCAATGTACTTTATCATTGAACTTATCTCCAACCGAACATATCAAAATTTGTCTTCACAAGCCTTCGACTTCAAACTCCGAACCAAGAAGGTGGAGTGTTTCTGGATACCATGTTGGAATGTAATAAACATTCATTATGTCCGGAAACCGGGCAATCCGGCCATATTGCTCAAATAGACAAAATTTGTTCGGGGAGTTATGTTATATTACTGTTTGACGTAAGAAACATCTTTGAGGAAAAATAGTTCCGTTAAGGGTTCCTTTCCTTGGGTTGGCATGCTCAATTACACATGCCTAGGCTTTGACCCAAATTAGAGGGAGCCTATGCAGTATTTGTTAGAACAATCACAAAAACGTAAACAATCTGTCGTTGCTTGCCGACCAATTATTCTCTTGAGAACACTAGCTTTCAGCTTCACCCATCTAAGGTACAGATCCGGATTAGCAAGACAGCCGAACCTGGCACGACCAAAGCCTCCTCAACAAGCCAGCGCCACCCATGGCGTGCTATGCAATCTAGCCGCGGGTCAACTCCCGTCCCATCCAGGCCGTATTATGGGGATGAGACTTCAATCAACAATGACTGAGGCAACAGTGCCCCGCCCATGCCTCTGGTCAGCAGGAACGTGGGAACAGTGCCCCTCACCTACCCGCTGACCAGGGCCGGCGTGGCTACAGTGCCCCCGCCTTCACCGTTGACGATAGCAAGCGGCAACCTGACGGAGAGCACTGTACGCGACCCGACTCGGCCACGCCCTGACGATCGACATGACGGCGCATAGTCCCCCTAGGCATGCGGGGCCCGCACCTAGGGGAACCCGGCGAACCACAAGCCCTCAGCGGGACCCAGCCCGGGTCCCCAGACACCGACAATACGGACCCACCGACTTGTAACATTACCATTGTACCCCCGAGGGGTTGGAATATAAAACCCCCCGGGAGCCCGCGATCATATGGGGGGCCGAGCGAGAGAGCAAGTAGAACACACATACGAGAGAAAATCAAGTAAGCATAGGACTGGCCACAAAACAGCAACACCGGAGAGAAGGAGCAGCCCAAGCCTTGGCCAGCTTCCTTCCTCCTCCATACAGCTCCAGGAGCAACATTGTACTATCGATCATCCAACTACACTCGGCAGGACTAGGGGTATTATCTCTCCGGAGAGCCCCGAACCCGGGTATGTCCGGCATCCCACGCCCGCTCATGCTAACCCCGTCTCTAGAGTCCACCAGCGCCCTCGAGCCTCCTCCTCTCTTTAGCCATCCCTTGGCATCTGTCGTGCGCCCACTATGACAGTTGGCGCCCACCGTGGGGTAGCACGAGGAGCTGGCTGGGAGCATGCTTCAGACGGGGCCCTTCTCCTACACCGATGAGTCTGTCGCGCTGGCGGACGACGTTGTCGGCGCGCTTCCCGCCTCCTTCGCCGCGCTGCGCATCTCCGATGCGTTCGTGGCCGACGAGTACTGCAGCGAGGTGCTCAGCTACACCGACTCTCCCCTCTCCCTCAGCGGCGGCGTTTCCGCCGGGGCAATGGATGTCCATGTGGAGGTCTTCATCACCAGCGACGGTGCCTCCTCCTCGTCGAGCAAGACGAGGAAGGCTGCCGAAGCCAGGGCCGTAGCAGATCGGATCGAGCCGTCCGATCCGTTGCGCGCCGCGATGCAGCGCCTCCGCATCACCATCGGCACCGACGTCTACGCCACCAATGTCGCTGAGGCCCGAACCCAGCTCGAGGAAAGGCGCTAGCAGATGCTGGACCTATCCGAGACGCTCGCTGCCACTCAGCATCGCCTGGACGATGCTCAGCTGGAGCGCGATGCCGCCTACGGATTCACGCCCACCGGGGCCGATCCAAGCCGGGTTGCCGATGTGCGTGCCCGGGGAGGAGCGATCAGCCGGGCCCTCGGCGCCGTCCCAACCATCTACGAGACCCCAGCGAAGAACATGCGCGCTGCCCAGGCAGCCGCAACCGGCCTGTACCAGCTCGCGGGTGAGGAGCTGAAAGAGCGCATCGGGCAGATGCGCGAACTCCTCCACGCCGCCAACACCCAGCAGGACCGCCTCAACCAGCTCGCCAAGCCGGCGGGATCCGGCTCTGCCCGCCTTGGCGGGCCCGGCGAACTTCTGCACACCGCTTCCTCGCCACCCGGCAAGACGCACTCCTGCCGAGCCCAGACTCGGCGCGACCCGACCGCTACAGCCGCCGGCGGATTGGGCGACGAACCCGTCCTAGATATCCAGCGCGGACCCAGCCAGCATGGCCGGCGTCCAGCTCCCACCGACCCGGCCCCCCGTGGCCTGGCCGCAAGTCGACTCGGCCCGCGCGCCATCGACGACGCCGACGCTCACCACCACCTCGATCGGCTCGCTCGCTCCCTGGCGGTGGAGGAGAGCGGTGCTATCGGGCCAGCGTGCTTCGTCCCGCGCATCCGGGAGGAGCCCTTCCCCAAAGGATTCATGCTCCCCCCGCGACACCCCAAGTACAACAGGACGGTGAAGCCAGAAGACTGGCTCACTGACTACACCAGGCCATTGGCATCACCGGTGCCAATCGTCGTCTCGCCGTGTGCTACACACCGCTCATGCTCCAAGGGTCGGCCCGCACGTGGTTGAACAGCCTGTCGATGGGTAGCATCAACACGTGGGTGGACTTCGAGGAAGCCTTCGTCCGCAACTTCATGTGGACCAACAAGTGACCCAGCCGCCCTAGCCAGCTCGCCATGTGCGTGCAAGGGCCTACGGAGACCGGTCACGAGTACCTCACACACTGGACCGAGCTCCGGAACAGCTGCGAGGGCGTCCATGAAGTCCAGGTGATCCAGTACTTCGTCAGCGGGTGCCGAGACAGCACCCTCCTCAAGCACAAGCTCTTACGCTCCGAGCCGGCCACCATGGCCGCGCTCATGGTGACGGTGGACAAGTACGCCAACGCCGACTCCGCCATGAAGATCCAGGTGGCGCTGGATGAAGCCGGCAAGGCGAAGCCGGTTCCCCCTCTGAAGCCGGCCAGCGAAAGTAGCCGGCAGCAGCATCACCAGAACAACAAGCGCAAGGCCGACCAGCCGGCGCCGCGTCATGACAACCGGCTCGTCGCGGCCATCGAGCCTGCGGCGGACCCGGCGGCAAAGTGCCGGCAAACCGGCAAGACGGCATGGCAACCCGCCATGAGCTTCGAGCAGATGCTCGACGCCCCCTGCAAGCACCACATTGGCGCAAGACCCTCCACACACACGCTTCGGGAGTGCGCCATCACCAAGCGCATCATGAGGGGCGACGTCCCGCCCCCTCCGGCTCCGGCTCCAGGCGTGGGACAACCGCCTCTGTCTCCACCGCCGCCTCCAACGGGAGGCACGATGCGCGACGACGCCTACCCGGACCAGATCGCGGCCTACGTCGTCTTCACCAACCTCGGCGATGACAAGCGCAGCGAGCGCCTCCTTCGGCGGGAGGTGAACTCCGTCGTCACGGCTAAGCTGGAGTTCATGCATTGGTCGGATCGCCCGATCACCTGGACCAGGGAGGATCACCCGGCAGTCATGCCGAGTCCGGGTGGTTATGCCCTCGTCCTCAACCCCACCATCATCGTGCGGCGCACATGCAAGTTCTCCCGAGTTCTCATCGACGGCGGCAGCAGCATAAACATCCTCTACCGCGACACGATGACCAAGCTCAGCCTCAAGGCCGAGGACCTGGAGTCGGCCCGAACGATCTTCCCCGGCATCGTGCCCGGCTTCTCCTGCTCCCCCATTGGCCGGGTCCGGCTAGATGTCCTGTTCGGTGACAGCAACCACTTCCAGCGCGAACCGATCTGATTCGAGGTGGTGGACCTATCCAGCGCGTATCACGCGTTGTTGGGCCGGCCCGTGCTCGCCAAGTTCATGGCGGTTCCCCACTACGCGTACCTGAAGATGAAGATGCCGGGTCCCAAGGGCCTCATCACCATCACTAGCGATTACCGCAAGTCCCTGGAGTGCGCCCGAGACAGTGCCAAGTTGGCCGAGTCACTGGTCATTACGGAGGAGCGGCGCCGGCTTGACCGGATCGTAGCCCTGGCAGGCGAGGCCTCCGCCGCGTCGATCCCGACCCTGGACCCGGCCAACGAGGCCGCCTTCAAGCCCTCCAAGGAGACCAAGAAAGTGAAGCTCAACCCAGAAGACCCCAGCTGCAGCAAGTACGTTGTCATAGGCGCCCGCCTCGACAGCAATTTGGAAGGCAAGCTCATCCACTTCCTCCATGAGAATCAGGATATCTTCGCATGGACCCCCGAGGACATGCCGGGTATCCCAAGGAAGTACGCCGAGCACAAACTTCACGTCCGCAAGGATGCCAAGCATGTCCGTCAACGCCTACAACGATTTTCCAAAAACAGAAGAACCATTGGCAAAGAGGTCGCCAAGCTTTTGGCGGCCGGCTTCATAATGGAAGTGTTTCACCCCGAGTGGATTCATAATGGAACGGAAAGGCAGACGAGGCCTTCCAAGACCTCAAGCGCATGCTCTCCACCGCACCATTCCTGGCCGGGCCGACGGACAAGGAGACGATGTTGCTCTACATAGCCGCGACCTCGCGGGCGGTAATCACGGTGCTAGTGGTCAAGCGACCAGAGAAGGGCAAGATCCAAGTCGTCCAGCGCCCAGTCTACTACCTGAGCGAGGTGCTCTCCATCTCCAAGCAGAACTACCCGCACCACCAGAAGATGTGTTATGGCGTGTACTTCACCGCCAAGAAGCTGAAGCGGTATTTCTAAGAGCACGTTGTCACCGTGGTCAGCACGACGCCTATCGGAGAACTCATCGGGTGCCGGGATGCCTCTGCCCGGGTCGCTAAGTGGGCGATCCAGCTAGCCGGCCACACCATCCTCTATGAGCCCCGCACCGTGATCAGGTCTCAAGCCCTAGACGACTTCCTCATTGACTGGACCGAGACCCAGTACTTGTCGCCACCTCCCGACTCAACGCATTGGCGCATGCACTTCCACGGGTCCAAGATGCGACTCGGCTTGGGGGCTGGCATCGTATTGTCGTCCCCGAAGGGCGACCGGCTCCGCTACGCGCTCCAGATCCACTTCGCCGCCTCCAACAACGTCCCCGAGTACGAAGCCCTTGGCATGCCCTCCGGCTTGCGAAGGAACTCGGCATCTGGCACATCCTGTGCTACGGCGACTCGGACCTGGTGGTGCAGCAGTGCTCTGGCGAATGGGACGCCGGCGACTCCAACATGGGAAGCTACCGCTTCCTCGTCCAGATGTTGCCCAGATCCTTAGGGTTGCGAGTTCCTCCATGTCCCGCGCGGGGAGAATGAAGCAGCCGACAAGCTCGCCAAGATCGCCTCGTCATGACAAGCCATCCCATCTGGTGTCTCCCTCGAGCACCTACGCAAGCCGTCCGTCAAGCCATCACCGGACTCCGAGTCCATCCACGTCCCACACGACCCAGCCGCACCTCAACCCGGCCCGGGGACTGCTGAACCCGGCCTAAGAGCTGCTCAGCTCGACCCGGCCACCATTGTCCCAGACCCGGCCGTCGCCATCCCGGACCCGAGGGCTGCTCAACCCAGCTCGGGGGCTACCGACTTGGAACCCACCCTGGTGGCCGTCTTCGCCATGGTTATGGCTCCATCTTGGGCCCTCCCAATATCAGAACTTTTGGAGAACGGGGTTCTCTCCATGGACGAGACCGAAGCTTGGCAAATGCAGCGCCGGGCGTCCGCCTACAGGATCATCAATAGCGAGCTCGTCAAGCGCAGCTGTCGGTGTCAAAACCGGCGGATCTCAGGTAGGGGGTCCCTAACTGTGCGTCTAAGGCGGATGGTAACAGGAGGCAGGGGACACGATGTTTTACCTAGGTTCGGGCCCTCTTGATGGAGGTAAAACCATACGTCCTGCTTGATTTATTCTTGATGATATGAGTATTACAAGAGTTGATCTACCACAAGATCGGAGAGGCTAAACCCTAGAAGCTAGCCTATGGTATGATTGTTTGTTGTCCAACGGACTAAAACCCTCCGGTTTATATAGACACCGGAAAGGGCAAGGGTTACACAAGGTCGGTTACAAAGGAGGAGATATACATATTCGAATTGCCTGGCTTGCCTTCCACGCCAAGCAGAGTCCTATCCGGACACGAGACGAAGTCTTCAATCTTGTATCTTCATAGTCCAACAGTCCGGCCAAAGGATATAGTCCGGCTGTCCGGAGACCCCCTAATCCAGGACTCCCTCAGTAGCCCCTGAACCAGGCTTCAGTGACGATGAGTCCGGCACGCAGTATTGTCTTCGGCATTGCAAGGCAGGTTCCTCCTCCGAATACAGCACGGAAGAATTTGAATACAAGGATAGTGTCCGACCCTGCAAAATAAGTTCCACATACCACCATAGAGAGAATAATATTTCCACAAATCTAATCTTCTGACTTGTTTTGGCAACATGACATTATGCCATGGCCCGGTGATTTTTCGAACCGTTTCCCTTAACTAGCCCCGCACATAACGTGCGGCAGTTTTTTGACACGTCTTGTCAAAGCAGAGATCATGCCCCCCTTATTACGGGATTTTCATCAATATGGGCATGGGTAACCCGACCACGCTATAACACCCTGGATGTAATTTACCTTATCTGTATCCCAACTCTTGCCGTTTCCGGCGCTAAGTTATTTTATTTCATCGGTGTCGGGTTTTTTTCTCTGTGTGTTGTTGTCTTTGTCATGCATCTCATATCATGTCATCATGTGCATTGCATTTGCATACGTGTTCGTCTCATGCATTCGAGCATTTTCCCCGTTGTCCGTTTTGCATTTCGGCGCTCCTATCTCCTCCGGTGCCCCTTTCTACCTCTTTTCGTGTGTGGTGGTTAAACATTTCCGGATTGGACCGAGAATTTCCAAGCGGCCTTGGGTTACTACCGGTAGACCGCCTGTCATGTTTCGTACCATTTGGACTTCGTTTGATACTCCAACAGTTAACCGAGGGACCAAGAAGGCCTCGTGTGTGTTGCAGCCCAACACCCTTCCAATTTGGCCCAAAACCCACCAAAAACTCCTGCATCGTCTAGAGCGTTCGATCACGATCGTGTGGCCGAAAACCGCACCTCATTCTGAGCTTCCTAGCTCCTCCTACCTATAAAACTAGGTCTTTCCCCAAAAATTCCGGATCAAATCACCCCCCCTAACCCTAGCCCCGCTCGTCTCCGCACGGGCGAACATGTCTGTCGCCGCCCGGACGCACCGCCGCCACTAATAGGACGCCGCCACCTGGCCTGTACTGCCGACCACCGACGTCGAGGCCCGGGGAGCCCGTAGCCGGCCCTCCCCGGCCCATCTCCATCGCGCCGCGCCCGCCGCCCTTCTCCTGTCGCGCGCCGCCACCACCTTCATCGCTGGCGCTTCTGACGCCGCCGCGCTCCTTCGACCTCGCCGGCCACCGCGGGATGCATCGTCGCCCCGCGCCCCTTGCGCCCGAGCCGGCTGGCGCCACCGCACGCAGCTCCGGCGACCACGCCCGACGCCGCCGTCCTTCTCTCCGTCCTCCGGCAGGTTCCCTCTCAAGTGAAAGCTCCAAGTCTGGCGAACCTCGGGAGTCGTGCTCCGGTGAACAATACACGCGCCAGATCTAGATCCAGATCCGCGAGGGTTGACTTTTCATCCCCGAACCCTAATTTTTTGCAAACTTTGGCATGTCATAACTCTCACATCATAGAGCCGATTTGTGTGTGTAGCATATCAAAATGTTCGTCTCGACGAGTACATCATTTCATCTCATTGCATCATTTTCATTTGAGCTCATCATGATGCCTGAAATACTGTTGGAAGAGGGCTATGTGGATCAAGTCAACTCTGACAACTTTGCAGGCAAGATGATCATACCCTCGAAATCACTTCTATCTTTGCTTGCTAGATGCTCGCTCTTTTGCTATGCCTATGCTACGATACCTACCACTTGCTTATCATGCCTCCCTAATTGCCATGTCAAATCTCTAACCCACCATGTCCTAGCAAACCAATGTTTGGCTATGTTACCGCCATGCTCTGTAGTGAGTGCATCGAGCTCGTAAACATGCCTACTCGTTAACTGATTGGCATGTTCCAGTTTTTCACTAAGTCTGAAATCTGTTTATGTGTTTGCCATGTTCACATGCTTGCAATTGTATTTTCTGATCCCTTTTGGCTCAAGGTCACTAAGGGACTTTTGTTAAGTGCTGTTATTAGCTTCATGCCATTCCTTGATTTGCCATGTTAAGTTCCTGTAGCATGTAGTTTTCATGCTCTAAAGTATGCTTCCTGATGATAAAATTCCAGACTTGTGTTAATTTCACTAAGTCTGACACCTGTTATCATTTGCACTTTTGCCATTCTTGTTTGAACATGTTAATGGATGAATTAGCCGTAGCTCAGTGTTCATCTTTTGTCAAGAATCATGAGTGGATCCCTGCCATGTATTTTGTTGTCATGTTTGAGTGCTATAGCATATTTATATTGACGCATTTAGTTGGTCACTTGCTGATTCCAAACCGTGCATCCGATTCCGGTGATCTTTATATCTATTTCAACCGAAATCAACTCACCTTTCCAGTGGCACTCTTGGATTTCCATGTTGAGGGCAGGGTCAATCATTCCTTGTCAAATCTTGCATATGCATCGCATACCGCATCCCGCATATCATACCATGTTTGCATCATGTTGTTTGAGCTTTGCACGTGGTTGATTATGTTCCATTTGCTTGTTGTTCTTGTTTGGGTAGAGCCGGGAGATGAGTTCGTGAACGAGGAGCCCGTTGAGTTCGCTTACGAGGATCAAGTCAACTCTAACAACTTTACAGGCAAGATGATCATACCCTCGAAATCACTTATATCTTTGCTTGCTAGATGCTCGCTCTTTTGCTATGCCTATGCTACGATACCTACCACTTGCTTATCATGCCTCCCTAATTGCCATGTCAAACCTCTAACCCACCATGTCCTAGCAAACCGTTGTTTGGCTATGTTACCGCTTTGCTCAGCCCCTCTTATAGCGTTGCTAGTTGCAGGTAAAGATTAGAGATCGTTCCTTGTTGGAACATTGTTTATTGTTGGGATATCACAATATTATCTTGTTTATCTTAATGCACCTATAAACTTGGTAAAGGGTGGAAGGCTCAGCCTTTTTCCTAGTGTTTTGTTCCACTCTTGCCGCCCTAGTTTCCGTCATATCGGTGTTATGTTCCCGGATTTTGCGTTCCTTACACGGTCGGGTTATAATGGAAACCCCTTGACAGTTCGCCTTGAATAAAACTCCTCAAGCAATGCCCAGCCTTGGTTTTACCATTTGCCACCTAGCCTCTTTTTCCCTTGGGTTTCCGGAGCCCGAGGGTCATCTTTATTTAAACCCCCCGGGCCAGTGCTCCTCTGAGTGTTGGTCCAAACTAGAGCCCTGTGCAGCGCCCCCTCGGGGAAACTCGAGGTTTGGTTTTAGTTGTATGGAGCTCTCATCTGAGTGTGCCCTGAGAACGAGATATGTGCAGCTCCTATCGGGATTTGTCGGCACATTCGGGCGGTGTTGCTGGACTTGTTTTACCATTGTCGAGGATTTCTTGTAACCAGGATGCCGAGTCTGATCGGAATGTCTCGGGATAAGGAATATCCTTCGTTGACCATGAGAGCTTGTGGTGGGCTAAGTTGGGACTCCCCTGCAGGGAAAGCCGTGATGGTCTCTTCTCGGCAGAGTTCGGGAAGTGAACACGGTGTTGGAGTAATGCTTGACGTAGGTTGTTCTAGGATCACTTGTTGATCATAGTTGTTCGACCGTGCTTTTGCCTTCTCTTCTCACTCTCTTTTGCATATGTTAGCCACCATATATGCTAGTCACTTGGTGCAGCTCCACATCATACCTTTGCCTTACCTATAAGCTTAAATAGTCTTGATCGCGAGGGTGCGAGATTGCTGAGTCCCCGTGACTCACAGTTTACTTCCAAAACCAGATGCAGGGACCGATGATACCGCTCCAGACGATGCGCTTGAACTCAAGTGGGAGTTCGATGAAGACTCTCATCGTTACTATGTGTCTTTCCCAGATGATCAGTAGTGGTCCCCAGTTGGGGCGATTGGGGACTTTGTCGCATGTGGGGGTTAATCTTTATTTTGGTACCGTAGTCGGACCATGAGTGTATTGGATGATTGTAATGTTATTCATGTATTTGTGTGACGTGGAGAGTGTAAGCCAACTATGTACCTTCCCCCCTTTTATCTATTTACATGGGTTTTTGTGAAGATTACCTTAGTTGCGACATTGCTTTGAATGCGGTTATGCCTCTAAGTCGTGCTTCGACACGTAGGAGATATAGCCGCATCGAGGGCGTTACACACACCTAGGACTCCTTGATTTTAGGCAAGTCCCAAATGGCCACGAGGAGGACGCTTGATATTCACCCTCTTTATAAAGGTCAAGGATTTTACTTTTTTTCCTCCCGTGCTCAATCGAATCCCTCCCCCGCCTTGAGTTCTAACACTCAATGCCTAGGTCAGGTGCTTAGGATCTTCAATCATGTCCGGATCCAGCCTCTCGGGCCGGTAGATGCCTTCCTCCGTTACGGAAGACGATATCAAGAAGTTGAGGGAGGCAAGATACCTGACCGCCGAAGTCTCACATCGGCTGCCCGCCCGAGGGCAGGTTGTCCCTACTCCTGAACCCCATGAAGACGTCGTGTTCATCTCCCACTTCCTCCGAGGACTAGGCCTCACTCTGGATCCCTTCGTAATGGGTTTGATGTTCTATTACGGTCTTGATTTCCACGATCTAGCCCTGGATTCCTTTCTCCACATCTCGGCATTTATTGTCGTATGTGAGGCCTTCCTCCGCATTACCCCTCACTTCGGCCTGTGGCTCAAGACCTTTGATGTGAAGCCGAAGACGGTTGAGGGGCAGCATGCAGCATGCAGGGGTGCACTAGTAAGCAAGAATGCTGGAGCTCCGTAGCCAAAAGGTTCCTTTCCAGAGGTGTCCGGATTATGGCAACGGGAGTGGTTCTACATCACTACTCCCAGAAGTGCCTAGTGGGTAGCTTCCCCCGCCATTCGCTCGGGCCCTCCACCACAACTGATGTCATGGATTAGCAGGGGGCTAAGCTGGGGTCCAGCCAAGGATGTGCCCATACTGCAGAGCCGCATCCGGGGTGTCTTCGAGGGAGATTTTAGTTTGGTTATGGTAGTGCAAGTCATGCTGGTTCATCAAGTCCAGCCTTGCAAACGCCGGCCCCTCCGTTTGTGGGAATTCAACCCAGAAGGACCGCGCGCTATTCAGAATTTCCTCGGCCTGACGCACGAGGAGATGTACAAATCATTCTTCGAACCCCAAACAGAGTGTCCGGATACTACCGAGGATGTGGGCCTGAGCAGCAACCGCACCGCCGACCAAGTAAGTAATCCTCTAGCCGAACACACCGTCTTTTGTTTATCATGACATCATTCTGAGAAATCGCTCTCTGACCAGGACTGGCTAACAAAGGCGAAGATGATTCGGTGTTTGGCCCCCCTTCCTGAGGGTTTCGACAATCCGGTACTGGAAAAGATGCTCGAGCTAGCACCTTGCCCGGAGCCCTCAAAGGAAGATAAAGGGGGGAATAATGAGGGCGAAAGCAGGACCCCATCGCTACCAATTCCAACCGAGGGAATGAGAGCCTCCATGAGGGAGGATAACCAAGGGGAAGAATCTGACCTTCTCTCGCTCCGGGGAAGGAAGAGGACTGCCTCTGAAGATCCGGAAACCAAGGCTTCCAAACGGGAGAAGAAGTCTCTAGCAGAGGGTCCTGCCCTGGAAGGTGCTCTTGCTGCACAAAGCCCGCGCGGGGATCAGCCCTCTAACGAGTCGTAAGTGATAAAAATCTACTTAATAGTAGAGATATTCTACCTTACTTCCGACGAAAATAACCGAAGCGTTTATCTTGCAGTTCAGATCTTAGCCCTTCTCAACAGAGCTTGTCTTCAGGGGACCTTCTTCCGGAGGTGATGGAGAGCGAAACGCCTCCCCCGGACTCCCCAGCTCAAGAAGCGGGCGACCTTGAAGTGTCGTCACGGAGGGCTCTCCAGATCCGGTGAGGCCAGAAGATAATCCTATAGTCACCCGAAGTCCCCAGCATCTGGCTCTTGAAGAGGGCAAACAAAAGAGTTTGACGCCGTCTGGTATGCGGTCGGATGCACTGAGGGATCTGCTGAAGCGAGCGACCATCTCGGAAGAACACTGTAAGTTGATGGGTATGGTTATGGAAAGGATTTCGTCCGCCGAAAGAGGGTTGCATGACGCCTTTATGAGTCTACTAACGGGCTTTGAGGTACGTAAAATGATATACCTTTGTGATAGTACCGCACATTTTTAGGTGTGCCCTGTGTAGATAGTAGCCCCTGAGACTCTAGTTGTCACTGAGAAAGGTGGCAAATAGAGGATCGTAGTCCCAGGTAGTAACCATACCACCTTTATGTGCAGGTAGTGGAAGCTCCGGTGGCTAGCCGGACTCATGAGTTTGCCGTACTAAAGCGGCAACTGGATGCGGCTGATGCCGACATCGAGCTTGTTAACAAGCGGCTTGACGAGGCACAGGGTAAGTAATATTTTCTTGAGAATGTCACATAGTAAGAGAAGCGTGATGCCAGTATCTTTAATATGTTGTGATGCAGATGGAGCTACCACCACGGAGACCCTTCGGGCGGAACTTGCCTGGGCCAAAGAACAAGCAAGTAGTAGTAATGCGACTGCTTTAAAGGCGGCCGAAGAGTTAAGAGCTGAGAAGGCCGCGCATTGCGAGAGCAAAGAGAAAATGGCCAAGATGGCTGTAAAGTTCAAAGACACTGCCGACCGTTGCCAGTTCCTTGAGGAAGAAAACCGAGCGAAGGCGACGGACCTTGAAAAGGCCACGATGGCGACCAAAGACACCCGTTCTGCCATGAGAGCGAAGAAGGAGGAGCTGCGTGAAGCGTGTGACATTGTGGCTAGGAAGCCCTTTTTGTTGTGGGGGAAGTTCGGAGATCCACGATATGCCCCTCTGGATCAGCTGTGGAGTTCGACAGATGCATATCTGGACTTGGCGGCGAGCACTGTCAATGCGGCCGAATACTTCCAAGATCAAACAGATCGTGAAGTGGACAAGCTGTTCTAGTCGCAGTTTAACGTTCCAGAGCGTCCGCTTCCATTGACCGATCAGCTAGCCGAATGGGCCGAACTTAATAGGTTGTCCGGACTCGCCATGAGGTCTGTCGTGGATCAGCTATGGCCGGAAAGTCCAAAGCCGAACAGTTATTTTAGCCTGGTGCAGGAGTTCCTTGGTGTGGTGCCGCGCATTAATGCAATGAAGAGGTCGGCGTGCATAGAAGGCTCGCGGATGGCCCTTGCCCGTGTCAAAGCATACTGGGCGGAGATGGATGCTACCACTGTCGCGGCGCAGGGTTCGGCCATAGGCCGAGTGGCTGCCGAGCACTATTTTGAAGAAGTTCTTGAGGGTGCTCGTTTGATAGAGGCCCAGTGCTCGAAGAATATTATGTTTGATTGACATGTATTCCCATTGTAAAACAATGTTTTATTAAATTTACCAAGGCTGTGTTTATACTTTTGCCCGAAAGTTTTGTGACGCCTCATGTGCGGCCATTTATTTATATATGTATATAACCTGAAAGATTGCAGTCGTCGGCTTCAGCCCCCACGCATACAATGCGGGGGTGTTCGCAGAAGACGCGTATTCACACTTAATCCAATGTCTTGGTCCTAGTAAGGAGGTGATAGCGCAGCGAACTAGCCAACCAGACTATAATGCTTTAACACTTTCACTTAGCCATAGGAGTTTGACAGTGGGGCTACTATATAGCCCCTGGTGGCTCCGCACTTGCCCGGATTCGGGGCGCGTACATGCCTGGCTGGGAAACGGCCCTTCGTTAATGCGGTGGAATCTCGAAGATTCCGATAGGTCATCGAGTGGTTGACCAGTCTCACGCTATATCATGATAGTCAGTTTTTGGCTTTATCTACTGATGTGCTCGTCCGGATGAACCAGGGCACAATCGCAGTAGTTCTCCTGGTGCCGCCTTAGCCGATAGAGCGGAACATAAGGTAGCAAAACACAGGAGCTGGGCAAACCCAACATTTGACCAAAGACATGATTCGGAGCTGATGCATATAAGGCCAAACTCGCGACGCCGAACACTCCCTAAGGTATTCGGTCTTTATGGTGTAAACCGGGTATAAACAGTACCCTTTGTAATAAGCCCCTGGTGTCCAGGTACGTGCATTATTCGGGCGTGGCCACATGCCAAGACGTCAGCATCCTTCTTGGTTGTACTGAGAATCTGAGGGATGTAAATCAACAAGAGACAGTGAAAAAGGTTTACGCAGGGTCTTAATCTACAAAGAATCCTTGGAACGGGTCCCTGCTGCACGTCTGCGCCTGTGTCTCTGTTGTGCCATATTCTGGACGGGTGTAGCACGATTGTCATCTGAAAAAGAGAGGAACTTAATTGAAAAGTTGCCGTGCGAAAGTTAAATTATACTAAATAAACAATATACAGTAGAAAATGAGTGAAGGTGAGCCTTATTGCCACTTTTGCGTGCGCGTTGAGCCCCTTGTATTGTAATAGGGGTATAGCCATCAAACCTATATTAATTACATTAAGCTGAGCCGGACTCGTCTAGCCGTGTTTGTGGTCTTAACGACCTGCCAAATGCTTGAGTTGGTGAGGCCGTTTAGTGTGCGGCGGCCAAGGCGGCCGCACCGTCTTCGGCGTGCAAGGAGCACTCAATATTTCCATTTACTATAATGATGCCACGTGGACCGGGCATCTTGAGCTTGAGGGAAGCGTAATGCGGTATTGCGTTAAAGCGAGTGAAAGCTTCGCGTCCGAGTAGTGCTTGATAGCCACTTTGGAATGGAGCGACATGGAAGGTTAAATTTTCGCCGCGGAAGTTGTCGGGGGAGCCGAATATAACCTCTAGTAGCAGGGAGCCCCTACAGTGAGCCTCCGGGCCAGGCGTTACTCCTTTAAAGGTAGCATTGATGCAGAAAATTTTTGTTGGGTCTATCCCCATTTTGAGGACTGTGTCCTGATTATATCAGATTTAAACTGCTGCCGCCGTCCATCAGGACTCGGGTGAAGTGGTATTCGTCAATTATTGGATCTAATACCAAGGCAGCCCATCCTGCACGCCGGATACTTGCCGAGTAATCCCGATGGTCGAAGGTGATCGGTTGGGATGACCAGTGGCGGAGCTCCGCGGAGATAGGCCCTGGGGCATGTTCCTCTAAGGGTGCCGCTTTGTTTCTCCCTTTTATCACGTGTAACACGTTGACTGTTTTGACTTCTGGTGGGAATTTCTTCTGTTCCCATTTGCTTTGATTGCGAGGCTCATCCTCGTCTTCACATGGTGTATCCCGCCCCTTGTGTTCGGCGTTGAGCTTGCCGGACTGTTTGAAGACCCAACATTCTCTATGGGTGTGATTTGCAGGTTTATCTAGGGTGCTATGGATCTGACATATTTGATCCAGAATTTTGTTTAGGCTGGAGAGTTCGTCTCTGTTCCCTATGGAGGGCGGCTTCTGCTGGCCTGGCCGAGCGCTTCTAAATCCGGCGTTTACCGTCGTGCTCTTCGGGTTGTCTTCCTTATTCCAGCGCTTGTTCTTGATGCGTCATGATTTCCCGTTTCCTTCCCTGACTTCGGATGTACTTGGGTCGCTGGTGCTGCATCTGGCTAACCAGCTGTCCTCTCCCACGCAAAAACGGGTCATGAGGCTTGTTAATGCTGCCATTGTTCTCGGCTTTTCTTGACCGAGGTGTCTGGCAAGCCATTCGCCTCGGACGCTATGTTTTAAAGCTGCTAAGGCTTCGGCGTCCGGACAGTCGACTATTTGGTTCTTTTTAGTGAGGAACCTGTTCCAAAGCTTTCGGGCTAACTCACCGGGCTGTTGAGTTATATGACTTAAATCGTCTGCATTCGGTGGTCGGACATATGTCCCTTGAAAATTTGCCCGAAAGGCGTCTTCGAGCTCTTCCCAGCTTCTGATGGAGTTTTCGGGGAGGCTTTTAAGCCAGTGCCGAGCTGGCCCTTTGAGCTTGAGGGGTAAGTACTTGATGGCGTGGAGATCATCTCCTCGAGCCATATGGATATGGAGGATGTAATCCTCAATCCAGACTCCAGGGTCTGTTGTTCCGTCGTACGCCTCTATGTTTACGGGTTTGAATCCCTCTGGAAATTCATGATCCAGCACCTCATCGGTGAAACATAGAGGGTGTGCGGCGCCCATGTATTTGGATGTACCATGGTATTCGGATGTTTGTTGTGTCGCATTGTATGTTGGAGCGCGCCTACGTGGACCATAGATGGATCTGGTTGCGCCATCCTTTTGACGCGAGCCCTTACATGGATCGCGTACTGGTTTATGTGTGGCGTCGATTGCCGCTTTATGTTGGCTATGAGGTCGTCTATCCGACCGGATGGCCATTTTATTTTTTAATTGTGGAGGTTCTAAGGCCTCCTCATCGAATTCTGGTAGCAACTTTCGCTTCGGATAGCTCTTGGTGTGGCGATTACTGTCATACTTCGCTATTGTGTTGAGTACTTCACTCCATTTGATTTTGAGTGTGTCTCTTGCAGCCTTGAGCCTTTGCTTCTGTTTTTTCAGACTCCTCGCCGTGGCAACAAGCCTTTGGTGGGCATTATGTTACTCCTGGCGCCTGTCCGGTGTGATGTCGTCCGGACTGTTATTTTCGATGGGGTTGGGTTGTTCGGCTTGATTTTCCGTGTTGCCGTGGTCGGGCAATGGTTCACCCTACTGAGCCCCCAGGCCTAGGGCCTCGGGAGGCTCTGGTGGCACGTGCAGGTCTTTGGGGACCATCGCCACCTCCGCCAGGACCGCGCGATCCTGACCTCCTGAGCCTCCAGAATGCTCCTCAACAGGCGCTGATGTGCGGTGACCGCGCTCGATAGGCCGAAGGGCATGCGAACGTTGCTGTGGGGTGGTCCCATGCAGCACCCTATGGCCGAAGGCCATAGGCGCTCCTGGGATGCAGCTTGGTTGAGCCCTGGTACGTCGACGCGGATGCGCAGTCCTCCATCCTCGCCTGGATGTGGGGCCACGGCAGGAAAGCGGCGGCTGCCGCGCATGACTCTGGACTCTTGTAGCTCTTTGGTGTTCCTTGCGTTGAACTCCTGAGAATTTTGTCTCCCTTGACTTGTACCTTTCTGAGGGAAGCGTGCCTGAAAGCACCCCTCCAAGTGGTGCCCGAGCGCCTCCCCCGCGACCTTATCAAGGTCGGTGGCTCTCCAAGAGAGAGCCCCCGAGCCCTGCCTGAGGAGGGCGCCGGGCGCGCCTTCCTATGCACGAGAGGGCGGCGCTCCCTGATCGGGCGCGAATCCTGATGCAATTCCTCTGGAGGTGCCTACTTCCTTGTGGCTCTGGCCAGGTGAGGTCTTCTTCTTCTTGAGGGTCGCCTCGGGAGGCCTCCCGCTCCTACGATCTAGGTCTTCGATTGCTGCGGCTTGGAACGCACGCTCGAGCGAGCACACTGCGTCCCTTTCTTCACAAGGTACGGTGATGACTCCACCGCTTCCTGGCATCTTGAGGACATTGTAACCATGGTGAGTCACTGCCATAAACTTGGCTAGGGCTGGGTACCCGAGGATGGTGTTGTACGGCAGGCGGATGTGAGCGACGTCGAAGTCGATGAGCTCGGTGCGGTAGTTGTTGGGTTGCCCGAAGGTGACCGGAAGGCAAACCAGCCCAATTGGAACAGTGGAACCATCGGTGACTCCTGAGAAAGGCTTGGTCGGCTGAAGCTGGTCGTGTGGCACTTGGAGATTGTCGAACGTCTCGACGGACAGGACGTTGAGTCCTGCCCCGCCATCGATGAGGGTCCTGGTGACCTGCACGTTGCTGATGACTGGGGAGCAAAGCATCGGGAGGCCTCTGGCTGTTGCCGCACACTTGAGCTGGTCTGCGGAACTGAATGTGATTGCACACGAAGACCACCTGAGAGGGCGCATGGCCTCAAGCTTGGGAAGGACTGCATTCACCTCGCGAGCAAACTGCTTGAAGATGCGCTGTGAGGCTCGGGCCTGGGCGCCGCCCAGGATGCAAGCAATTTCACGCGGCTCTTGGAAGCCCCCAGCCCCATCGACTTGGTGTTGGTCTTCGGTCCTCCTCAGTGGAGGCGGCAGAGGAGGGAGGCCTGCGTTGCCGTGGGGACGGTCCTCACGAGGCTGGTCCCTCCAGCCTCCCTCGCGAGGCTGGTCCTGCCAGTGGTCCTCGCGAGGGCGGTCACGCCATCCCTGGTGAAGGCCACGGTCTTCCCATCGTCCACCACCTCTTCCTCATCCTCGGCCATAGCCCATGTCGTTGCGCTCTGGGCGTCGGCCGATTCGCCCATCTCGCACAGCTCTAAGCTCTTGACATTCATTGGTATTGTGGGTGTGGAGGTCGTGGTACACGCAGTACCGTCCGCCCTTAGATGACTCAGGCTGATCCCTGCCTCGCTTGGTGTCCGGTTCCGCTACTAGCACTGCAGCCCCCTTGCGCTTCACGTCCTTGGCCTTGAGCTTCTTTTCTTCCGGGTCGGCTGCCGGGAGCTCGAGGAGGGAGAGACGCCCTTCCTCAGCCCTGGCGCACTTGGTCGCCAAGTTGAACAGCTCTAGGGATGTGCACAGGTCTTCATGGATTGCTAGCTCTTCCTTCATCTTGACGTCGCGCACGCCGTCGGAGAAGGCTGAGATGATGGCTTCTTCAGTCACCTTGGGGATCTTGAGGCGAGCGTAGTTGAAGCGCTGGATGTATTTCTGCAGGGTTTCTCCTAGCTGTTGCTTGATGCGGCGCAGGTCGCTCACGGTCGGGGGCTGGTCGCGAGTGCCCTAGAAGTTGGCGATGAAGCGGGTGCGCATCTCGCTCCAGGAGGAGATCGTGCCGGGCGCCAGGTTCAGGAGCCAAGTGCGGGCGCCGTCCTGGAGCGCCATGGGGAACCAATTCGCCATGACCTTCTCGTCTCCGTTGGCGGCTACGATGCCCAGCTCGTAGAGCTGCAGGAACTCCGTGGGGTCCGCTGTGCCATCGTAGCGGGGAGGGAGGTCAGGCTTGAATTGCCGGGCCATGTGACGCCGTGCAGCTCGGGGGTGACGGCGAGGCAGCCCGCCGTGGCCACCGGCGCCCCTTGCTGATGCTGGACTCGTTCTTGCGGGTCACCACGCACTGCCCTGGGAGCAGCACGGGGTTTTGTCGTGGAGGCGCTGGGGCGCGATCTTGGCGCGCCGGTGCTGGGAGCGCGCGAGCACCTTCCCGGGGATGTGGGGTCTCCTAGCAGCTCCCTTCTTGCTGCGCAGGCACCGGACATGGAGGGTCTCGCCTTGGGCTGTGCGCCTTGGAGCCAAGGCACCTTCTTGGGGAGGAGGCGGCGGAGGCGCCTCCAGATCCTCGCCCCCTGCACGGGACGGAGGGCGAGGCAGCGAGAGGGACCGCAAGGGGGAGCCCCTGCGGCACTGACGAGCTCGGTGATGCGGGCAAGACAGTCCTCGTAGAGGTCGTCATCAGGGCGATAGTGCAGGAGCTCCCTCGCCAAGAGTAGTGAGGCGTGCGCATCCATGGGTGCGCGACGGGCATGGGACGATGAGCCAGCTAGAGTCAGCGACTTGTTGGCGGTGCGGCCATCCCGCCCCACCGAGGGGTGCTGGGATGAAGCCTGCTGCTCGTTCCCCGCCGGGCCGGTGGCGGCGTTGGCGGCGGGCGACGGGGAACGACGAGCGTCAGCCATGGGCACGACGGAAGATCACACGCAAACAGCGGAAGGAAGATTCCGGCGCACCCCTACCTGGCGCGCCAAATGTCGTGTTTCGGATTCCGGCAGACCCTTGAGGTTCGAACACTGGGGTGCACAGAGATCTCTCCCCTACCGATCTACGTCTGATCCTCTCGTGCGAACTAAGATGAAAATGATGAACAACACAAGAGACACGAGGTTTATACTGGTTCGGGCCACCGTTGTGGTGTAATACCCTACTCCAATGTGTGGTGTGGTAGATTGCCTCTGGGGCTGATGATGGACAGTACAAGGGAAGAACAGCCTCGCGAGAGGTGTTCTTGAGCTAGTGCGATGAACTGCTAGGGTGAGTTCATTGCCTCTCTCTCTCTCTGCTAGGGTTCTACCAGATCTCTCGATGTTCTTGGGGTGTCTAGATGTCTCTACTCTATGGTGGCTAGCTCTATTTATAGAGGCCCTGGGCCTCTCCCCAAATAATGAGCGGGAAGGGCACCAACAATTGGCCATTTCGAAGGGGAACATCTAGTACAAGTTATCCTGACCAAAGGTGGTCTTCGGCTGCCAAAAGCACTGGCGATGACGCCGTCTTGGGCTCCACGGTGACCTCCGTCCTACCGTTCGGCTAGTCTTGGTCTCGTTGCAACGGAAGGGTAACCTTTGCCTGATGCCTTGGCCTGTGCTTGCCCCCTTTGCACCAAAGGGGAAACAAGGACACTGCGCAGGCTGGCGCCCGCCTGGTCTCGATCGTCATGGCTTGCGTCACGGGTTCCTCACGAGGTACCCCTGCCTTGATCTCTCCACCTCCTCGCGAGCCTGCCTAATGAGGGTGCCTCTGAGGAAGCTTCCTGTCGTCCGCCCCGTGAGGCTTGGCCCCTCGCGAGGGTCTTTGAGCTTGAGCTGATGAAGATGGGCCACGCTGGGCCCCCGCTTGAGCCACGCCGCAGGCCGCGGGAAGGCAAGTCTGGGGACCCCCGTTCCCAAAACACCGACACCGGCCGTGGAATGCGGAACTCCTCCGCCCGTTTTACAGTTAGCCGCACGAGTGTACGTATCATCGCCTTTTGTGAATGCATGAAACTATGGGGTCCCCGAACGAGACTCGGGGGCTGCCTTTTATCGACCAATTTATTGTGTCCCTATTTTCTTGCATCACTATACCACTGAACCCGGCCACCGGTCCGACTCGCTCGACCCGGGGGCTCAGGGGCTGGCCGGCTCGGTCGCCACCCCGCCGCCTTACTTGGTGATTCCTGATAAAGTTAGGATGCCGCGGTCCCCCACTTTGCCCCAAAGCCACAGATCCAACTTTGGCTGTCGGCTGGCAAGCACAACGGGACAAAGCTCCTTTACGCTTCATACACTAAGTCAAAGGCTGCCGGGTCGATCAACCCAGCCCACCATTCATCAAATGAACAGCCGCACGACCGGCTGCTCGCCAACCGGCTTCGCCGGATTGCCGCCAGCAGGCCCAGTGGGTGTTTCACTCGCGCTCAACATTTCGAAGGATCCAAGTCCTGTGCGCTCCTCTGAAAGAACCAAACTTCTTGTCACGGACCGGAGCCTTGGCCGTCTGACTCGCCGGGGAGGGTGGGTTGAGAAAGGAAAAACGCATGAAATCGGTCCAAAAACGGAAGGCAAAAAGCAAAAGCACCCACGACATCTACACAAGTATTTAAGAAAAGGCCCACGGCCCGAGTTCATTACACCCAAAAAACCCCAGTGGGTGGGTGGACCTGCTATTTAACAGATTTTACACAAAGTGTCTCAGGCATCTCCAGTGCCGCGTCGCGACGTTGACGACTCTCCCCTGGCGGCCTCCGGGTCCAGCGAGGCGCTGGTGTCCTCCTCAGCACCCGCGTCGTGGTAGACGCCCGTCTCCTTCGAGCTCCCCACCGGATCATGGAGGAGCAAGCCATAGTCGTCGCCGTCCACGGCCCTGGCATCTTTTGTCCACTCCGGATGGAACTCGTCGTGGAAGGCGAACCCGGCGATGTAGCTGGCCCGGGAGGCGATCCGGCCGGCTTGCTCCTGCAAGAGCTGCTCCTTGGATGGAGTCCGACCATAGGGCCGCCGTCATTGCAGTGCCGGCCTGGGACAGCCGCCCCAACTGCGTTCCCATGACCTGCAGGCTGGCCGCAGCGGCGGTGATGATCTCCGGGAAGGTCCAGGCAGCCCGCGGATCCATCCCGGACCCAACGATGCCGGTCGGGTCGCGTTGATTGCGGACGGCTTCCTCCGCCAGCCGCTGCGTCTCTGGGAAGGCCCCTGCCGCAAAGGAAGAAGCGAGTTAGAAGAAGAACAACAAGGAAGAAACGCCGGATCCCGACCCGGCAAACGACAAAAAAAGCACTTACTAAAGAAGGACTCTTCTAGGTGTTGTGCCTCAAGCAACGTTCCACGCCGCTCCCGTTCAATGGCACGGTCGCGCTCCTTGAGCACCTTCTCCAGATCGGCCGCCTTCAGCTCGGCGTCCTTGTCTTCGGCCGCCTTCTCGGCCGCCTCCCGGTGACGGGCCTCGTCCTGACGGGCCCCCTCAGCCGTGGTGACCTGCCCCCGTAGGCGATCCACCTCGGCCTGGAGCCGGCCCTTGTCGCCGGCCAGCTGGTCGCACTGCTGGTCCGCCTCCACTAGGGCCTGCTGCGCCTCTGCCACCTTGGCGGCTTCTGCCTTCAGGACCTCCACCTCGGCCTGGAGGCAGTTCTTGTGACCCGCCAGTTGCTCATGCAGCCGGTTGGCCTTGTCGAGATACCACCGAGCCGCGGCCGCCTCCGCCCTCGCCTACGCCGCCTCGACGCCAAGACAGCCGGTGTCGGCAACGAGCCGGTCATAGTGATGACCGGCCCGGAGCAGACGAGTCCGCCAGGATAGCACCTCGGCTGTGAAAAAGAAGTACTCAGCAGAAGAAAAAAGCAAGACTTAAGATTTGGCCCAACTGTTACACACTAGAAAAGAGCACAAGAATACTTGTGGCGACGCGGAGCTCCTCCTCCTTGGCGTCAAGCTGCTCCATGAGCTCCCAGTGCTTGCCCAGGAGACGATTGTAGGCGGCGACCCGGAAGGCGTCGAGATGCTAAAGAAAGTAGAAATCAGAACAAGGCCAACACTCTAAAGATTCGACCCAACTACTACATAGTTGGCCCGAACCTCGGGGGCTACACCCAGTGGGTGCGCTGGCGCGCCCCCTCAAAGAAGAAATTACAAGAAGACTTACCAGAACGGTGCGCTCCAGGTCGTGCGTCCGCTCCACCTCGGCCTGGGCGAAGGCCTCGAGCCGTTCCGTCCGGCCTCGCAATCGGCGACTGACAGCGTCCAATGCCGCCTCCTCCTGGGTCTGAGGCCCGAAGACAATGGCGCCCCCGCTCCGCTCCGACTGCGGCATGGCAGCTCGGCGCCCTCCCTGCCGGGGAACCAAGGCGTACTCCCCCTGGCCGCTCGCGACGCGGCCAGCGCCTCCTCCGATGCCCCTCCCAGCGCCGATGATGACCCGGATGCCGGGACGCCCTGCGTCGCCGTCTCCGACCCAGCTGCCGGGGTGGCCTCCGACACCGCCGCCCGCAGCGTCTCTTCCAAAACGACGCCGCGTCCACCACCATCTGTCCCCGCTCGCTCTACCACGTCGGCCCGCGGCGGGGTGTCATCCTCCACCTCCATGCCCACCCGGTCCGGGAACACCACCTCAGCCCGGCCTCCACGGCCGTGCTCCCTCACCGACGACGGCTCAAAGACCGTCACCGCCACCACTGTGCCCTCCGGCATCTCGCGCCAGGCCGGCTCCGCGCCGGCTCGCACCCATGTCATCGCCGCGTCGGTCCAACCACGGACCGACGCCGCCTCCAACTCCGCCTCGGCCCGGTTCCTGTCCCACTAGGCCAAGGCTTCGGCATTGTTCGGATCGAGGCCGAGGTCCGAGTCGGCCCATCCCTCCACCTCGACCTGGTCGACGAGGTCGGACTGGCTCCTGCGGAATGCGGCCCCTTCGGCGGCCGCAGCTTCCACCGCCGCCCTCGCCAACGCGATTGGTGACCTGAAGAAGAAGACAAAATGAGCAGAAAAGAAACAAGACTAGCTCAAGAAAAAAAATCTGAGCGCAAACGAGAGATGAAGCTTACCCCGCCAAGACCGGGACCAGGGTTGGCCTCCCGTGCCCGCCGCCGGGCTTCCTCTTGGCCGGCCTCTCGGCCCCGGCCAGGTCCGCTGTGTGATTCGGGGCCCGGGGTCATGGTGCGGCACTGTCTTTCCCATGCGGGCGGCTCGGCGCCGCCCCATGCGAGGACCTGGCTCCGCCCCCGTCGCCGCCTCCCCCACCCAACTCCACTACACCGACAACTGGCGTCAGCACCGACCGTTCCGTGCCGCGGTCAGCAATTCAAGACACATGAAGAAAAACACGAGACTTACCCGCGCGACCCCCAGTGCCGGCATCGGACTCGGCATCCTCCTCTCCGCCATGAGCCGCGGGCCCCTCTAGCGCAACCGGCACCACCTGCGACAAGGCCCGGGCGTAAGGATGTCAAATCACGTTCAGAAGTACCCCACACGTCGCGTCAGGGCAGATGAGAAGGTGCGCGGCACCAAAGTAAGAAGACCAGACACTCACCTGCGGCGCCGGGTTCGACTGGCTGTATGGCACCTTGCCAAACCGCCAGTCCTCCCCAAGGTTGGCCTTGGAGATGTCATTCACGCCGCGCACGATCTACTCCGCGGACAGCCGCATCGAACCCATGCGGTTGGGGTCTTGAAGGCCGACCGTTTCTCCAATGAGGCAGGAGCGCCCCTGAAGCGGAAGGACCCACCGCATGATGAACGCGGCGAGGAGGTCGGTGCCGGTGAGCCCCTCATGCGTCCTCGTCACTGTCTCCCGCTTGCAGAGATTGACGATCTCCTGCGAAGGGTGCCTGGGCGAGTAGCCCCAGTTCGTCTTCGCCTGCGGCGGTGCAATGGCGAAGGCCGAAAGGTTGATGCGATCCGCACTAAGGTTGCGGACATAGTAGAAGGAGTTCTGCCACTTCTTGGCAGAATCCTCCAGCGGGCTCTTGGGGAAATCCGCCCCCGACCGCTTCGAGATGACGGCGGCGCCGCAATCGGCAAACTCCCCGGCCGACGGGTCGTGCTTCTTCAAGGAGAAGAAGCACGCCCAGAGGTCGATCATAGGCTCGACCCCCAGGTACCCCTCGCAGAGGGTGACGAAGCGAGAGAGCTGGACGATGGCGCCGGCACCAAGATGATGCAGATGGAGCCCGAAGAACTCCAGGAACGCGCGGAAGAAGGTGCTCGCCGGCAGCCCGCACCCGCGCTCGAAGTGCGTGAGGAAGACCACATGCTCCTGCCCCTCGGGCCGAGGCCTCTGCTCGCCGCGTGGCAGCCGGACGCCGACGTCCGTCTCCTGCGGCAGGCGCCGCATCGCCCGGAGTTGGGTGATGTCCTCGGAGGTGACATTCGAACCCATCCAGGAGCCCGATGGCAGCGACATGATCAAAAGGAAGAAGAAGGAAGATGGACGGCGAAGGAGTTCTGCTTGGAGCAGTGGGCACCGCAGTGCATCAGTTGCAAAGAGCGGAGAGAGAGCAAAGGGACAGGAGGGCGCGAGCGCGAATAATGTCCGCCGCCCTCTGCCCCCCCCCTTATTTATAACCCTCGGTTTAAACATGGGGAAGTGGGATCGTCTACACGCGCCCGTTCCACTACCCCGCAATAAGTGCGCATGTACATGCGCAGTAACTACCCGGGGAAGAGCAACCCGCCCCAGGACGCCACAATAAATCCGCGCGCTTGGGCCGAGGGCGCTCGGCGGTGGGCCCCAGCCCGTCGCATGGTCCCGTCACGCGCGTGGCCTGTCAGGCCCCTCCGACTTCCGGGCACCACATGGCGCCCACGCAAAGCCCAAGGGATAGCCCCAAGATTCGGCGGACTTCTCGGTCCCCGCCACGGCCGGGATGCCACGATCCGGTTTCCGAGAAAATCGTCACACAGTGGGTGTTGCCGGACCTGGCGCTCGCAGAATCCACCTTGCTTAAGGGGGAAAGAGCAAAGGCCCACTCATCCGAAGACGGCGGACCTTCACAGCTTCGGGGGCTACAGTCGGGGGGGTGGACCCCGGGCAGGCAACGGAACTCGGATCCTCTTCAAAAAACAACGGGGTTGGCACCGCCCCACAATACCGGCACGCGCTTGGCCGGGTTGCTCGACCCGGCCAAGCCCCGCAAGCCGGTGAGACTAGCTGACCAGGCAAGACACATCGACTCGGCCCCAACAACTAGAGCAAGACAACCGAATCGGGCACGACCAGAGCCTCCTCAACAAGCCAGCGCCACCCGTGGCATGCTACGCAATCCAGCCACGGGTCAACTCCCGTCCCATCCAGGCCGTATGATGGGGACGAGACTTCAATCAACGATGACCGAGGCAACAGTGCCCCGCCCATGCCTCTGGTCAGCAGGAACGTGGCAACAGTGCCCCTCACCTACCCGCTGACCAGGGCCGGCGTGGCTACAGTGCCCCCGCCTTCACCACTGATGACAGCAAGAGGCAACCTGACGGAGAGCACTGTACGTGAATGGACTTGGCCATGCCCTGACGATCGACAAGACGGCGCACAGTCCCCCTAGGCATGCGGGGCCCCCACCTAGGGGAACCCGGCGAACCACAAGCCCTCAGCGGGACCCAGCCCGGGTCCCTGGACACCGAAAATATGGACCCACCGACTTGTAACATTACCATTGTACCCCCGGGGGGTTGGACTATAAAACCCCCAGGGAGCCCGCGATCATACGGGGGGCCGAGCGAGAGAGCAAGCAGAAGACACATACGAGAGAAAAGCAAGTAAGCATAGGACTAGCCACAAAACAGCAACACCGGAGAGAAGGAGCAGCCCAAGCCTTGGCCAGCTTCCTTCCTCCTCCATACAGCTCCAGGAGCAACATCGTACTATCGATCATCCAACTACACTCGGCAGGACTAGGGGTATTATCTCTCCGGAGAGCCCCAAAACTAGGTATGTCCGGCGTCCCGCGCCCGCTCATGCCAACCCCGCCACTGGAGTCCACCAGCGCCCTCGAGCCTCCTCCTCTCTTTAGCCAACCCTTGGCATCTGCCGTGAGCCCACCACAACAGGTCCCGAACTGTGCGTCTAAGGATCAATGTTAACAAGGGACGATGGGGACACAATGTTTACCAAGGTTCGGGCCCTCTTAAAGGAGGTAAAACCCTACGTCCTGCTTGATTGTATTCAATGAGTGTAGAGGTTACAAGAGTTGATCTACCTCGAGATCGTAATGGCTAAACCCTAGTTGTCTAGGCTATGAAAATTGTGATGATCTCTACGGACTAAACCCTCCGGTTTATATACACACCGGAGGGGCCTAGTGTCGTACAAAGTCAGTTTGCAGAGGAAGGGAATAATACATCCAGACACAGAAACTTGCCCTTCACGCATATAGGAGTCTTGCCCAGACACGGGGCATAATCTTCCGCTCCATCTTCACGGCCCACCAGTCCAGCCCATGTCGAACAGGCCAGATACCCAAGGACACCCTAATCCAGGAATCCCTCACCTGTGTCTGGCCAGACAATGATGGATGATATCTAATGTGTACTATGCAACTTATTCTTGAAGACTCGTGTTTTGCCTCCAAGCGTAGAGTTTTGTAGGACAATAGCAATTTTCTCTCAAGTGGATGACCTAAGGTTTCACAATCCGTGGGAGGCGTAGGATGAATATGGTCTCTCTCAAACAACCCTGCAATCAAATACAAGAAATCTCTTGTGTCCCAACTCACCCAATACAATGGTAAATTGTATAGGTGCACTAGTTCGGTGAAGAGATGGTGATACAAGTGTAGCATGGATAGTAGATACAGGTTTTTGTAATCTAAAGATAAAAACAGCAAGGTAGAAAGTGATAAAACAGAGCACAAATGGTATTGCAATGCTTGAAAACAAGGCCTAGGGTTCATACTTTCACTAGTGCAATCTCTCAACAATGCAAACATAATGGGATCATATGGCAATCCCTCAACGTGCGATAAAGAATCACTCCAAAGTTCTTACATAGCGAGAACATAAGATAAAGTTGTTTGTAGGGTGCGAAACCACCTCGAAGTTATCCTTTCTGATTGATCTATCGAGCAATTCGTATAAGTGTCACAAACAACCCAATACTTCATACTAAAATAACACCATATGATACACATCAACCAACTCTAATGTCACCTAGATATTCCAATGTCACCACAAGTATCTGTGAGTTGATTATACGATACACATCAAACAACTTCAGGTTCAGAATATTCAATCCAACACAAAGGACTTCAAAGAGTGCCCCAAGATTTCTACTAGAGAAAGTAGGACAAAAACGTGCATCAACCTCTATGCATAGATTACCCCAATGTCACCTCAGGAATCCGTGAGTTGAGTGCCTAAACATACATCAAGTGAATCAATATAATACCCCGTTGTCACCACAGGTATTTATATGCAAGACATACATCAAGTGTTCTAAAATCGAACAAAGTATTCAATCCGATAAAAGTGAAACCTCAAAGGTAAAACTCAATTCATCACAACGAGATAGAGAGGGGAAACACCATATGATCCAACTATATTAACAGAACTCGCGGTGCATCAAGATCATGCCAAATCAAGAACACGAGAGAGAGAGAGAGATCAAACACATAGCTACTAGTACAAACCCTCAGCCCCGAGGGTGGACTCCTCCCTCCACATCATGGTGGCCACCGGGATGATGAAGATGGCCTCCGGTGATGATTTCCCTCTCTGGCAGGGTGCCGGAATAGGGTCCAGATTGGTTTTTCATGGCTACAGAGGCTTGCCACGGCGGAACTTCTGATCTAGGGTTATTTCTAGGGGTTTCTATATTTATATATTTTTTGGCGTCGGTCTCACGCAAAGACGGGATTTGAGGGGCCCACTACCCACCAGGGTGCGCTAGAGGGGGGTGGCGACCTCCTTCCTCTTCTGGTCCCTCCACTAAGCTTCTATTGCCTCTTTTGTTCAAAAAACGGAAAAAAGTTTTGTTGCATTTGGAGAACTTTTATTTCTTCACAAAAAACAACACCACGGTAGTTCTACTGAAAACGGCATCAGTCCGGATTAGTTCCATTCAAATCATACCAAAACCATATAGAATTGTTGTAAATATGGCATGAATATTCTTCGTAAATTATAGATACATTGGAGACGTATCAACATCCCCAAGCTTAATTTCTGCTCGTCCTCGAGTGGGTAAATGATAAAAGAAAAAATCTATGAAGTGTGAATTCTAGCATAGTGCATAAGTTTGATCAATGATAATTTCAATCACTTTTCCTAGTATCATAAAAAGAACTCTTTCTCATAAAACTCATCATTATAAAGTAGCAATTAATTCACATGTTATGGTTCAAACACTGCATTCTGTTGAAACTTAAACACCTATATTCTTAGTCACCAAATAATTGCAATTCAACTTATTCAACAAAGTCTAAGTAAGAGCTCCACACACTCAATCATCATATAGTCTGCTATGATTGATAGTACACAAAGCATATTTTTAGAACAAATGGCATCCATCGAACACAGAGAAAGACCGGGGCTTAATGTTTTGCCTCCCAACTCATTTATCATAGAGATAATTGTCAGCAATAATAATTAATGATCACATATATTTGACATGCCATATGTGCCTAGATCTTTCCCCACCACATGATGCCTGCCAACTAGAGAATGGGTTGGAATAAGGATGAAGATTATTGACTCTTGCATAAAAGTAAATACATAAAAGTAAAAGATAGGCCCTTTGCAGAGAGAAGCAGAGTTTGTCATGTGCTTTGTATTTTTGGATGCACAAGCTCTTAATGCAAAGGAACATCACGTTATATTGCCCCTTATGATAGAAACCTCTATTATGCAGTCTGTCGCTTTTATTTCTTTGCCATCACAAGTTCGTACAACGCTTATTTTCCCTTGCAATAAAAGATCACTTATATTTAAGGAGCATTTTTATTGCTTTTTGCACCGACGACAACTGACTTGAAGGATCTTATTTAACCCATAGGTAGATATGGTGGACACTCATGGCAAGAAACAGGGTTTAAGGGTTTTCGGATGCACAACTAGTATCTCTACTTAGTACGAATTTTTGGCTAGCAAAAGATCCTAAGCAAACACCACATGTTGGAGGATCCATAACAATATGACTTGTCGTGGGTTTGTCGCGGCAGATGTCCTTGTGAAAGGACTTAGTCATGGTGCCATCACTACGGGTTAGCTTAAAGGGGCTAAACTGGACAAGGGGACACGAGGGATTTTATACTAGTTCGGCCCCTTCGATGAAGGTAAAAGCCTACGTCTAGTTGTGATTCGTATTGCTAGGGTTTCGATGACCAGGGAGCGAATCCGCTTTGCCTGGCTCTCGAGTTGTTGTTTCCTGTCCTCACATCGCAGCCGGGTCGTCCCTTTATATACATAGGTTGACACCCGCCGGTTTACAGAGTCCCGAGGCCGGATCATAGAGGTGTCCAGCTCGGTCTCTATTCCTCTAACTTACAATACAAGTTTATATGATAAAGTCGGTTCACATCTACATGCTTTAACCCGCCTTCGGTCCTTGGGCCTTCGTAAAGCGCCAATATCTTCACATCTGCATGGTCTTCAATCTTTCATGTGTATACCTTTGTGATAGTCCGGTTTAACAACATGTGTATACCTTTGTTCTGATATGACCTTGTCATTCATTATTGTATCAGCCTTCGGTTTACGCAATTTCACAGTGCTGTATATCTTTATCCCATCGCATCTTGCATAGCACCATGAATGATTTGTAAACCGGTATTTCCTTTTCAGCTTTTCGTTCGCAATGGCCAAACAGTTTTATGCTTGCAACTGGGCTCCTTCCCGGGTAACCGAAGAACAGTTGAACGGAATGGTCAATATTGGCACTTTGCCCAAAAAACTGAGATTCGATGGCGAGTTCTAGGAATAGAGAATCCTCCTACCCCGAGGCAGGGTGAGGTAGTGGTCTTTGTCGACCACATAGGCCGTGGTTTCAAACCGCCCGGGTCGAAGTTTTTCCGGGATGTTCTTGCCAGTTTCCAACTCCATCCTCAAGATATTGGACACAACTCGGTGTCCAATATATGCAACTTCCAAGTCTTCTGTGAAGTGTACTTACACGAAGAACCAACTGCTGAGCTGTTCCAGGATTTTTTTCATCTGAACTGGCGTACAGAATTTGTAAACGGCCCTAACACTAAACTTGATGGCGTCTCTATTCAAAAGCGGAAAGAAGTTGAGTTCCCTCATGCCAAGCTGCACAGTCACCCTAAGGACTGGAACCAGACTTGGTTCTACTGTAAGGATACCTCTCCTGAAGATGAGAACCCTCTGCCAGGCTATCGTGACCACCGGCTTTCCAACACTCATCCATTGCCGCAACGTTTAAGTTCTGCGGAAGGGGCCGCATATGCCCCTCAACTCGCCAAGCTTCGGGCCTTTATGGCTAACGGTTTATCAGGCGTCGACTTCGTGCGTTGTTGGATATCTTAGAGCATCTTGCCATTAAGCCGCCGCTCTGGTTTAATGTGTGAATACACCGGTGAAATAGAAGACCCCCAATGCCACATCAACATTCACTTAACCGATGAAGAGGTCACTAAATGTGTTAAGAAAATTTTGAATGAATCGGAATCTGTTTGTCGCCAAACCGGCTTGAACCCCTTCTATACACAAAATAAACCGCCTGTTGTAAGTATTATCCTGCCTTTTTATCTTCGACATCTTTTTCCTTAAATTGTTCAACCCATAAACATTCTTCTTTTTGTTTATAAATAGGGTGATGATCCATTCTGGAAGCGGAAATCCGTAGATAAAGCGGCAAAGCCATCCTGTTCCAAAACAAAAGCCATCAAGCGAACATCAAAGCGGAAAACTGCTGAACGTATCAACATGGAACTTGATGAAGATGCAGATGAACTGGAAGTTGAGGTAGAACTTGACTCACTTGGCTCCCTTTTCATGCACCTCATTAACAATGATCTTTATCAGGAGGACGTGGAAGGCAGCCAGGCTGATGACGTAGAGGTAATTACCCTTTCCTCTGGTTCAGACTCTATGCCAACACAAAAAACCCGTCAAGCGGTCCGGAAAGTAAGCTTTTCTCATCCTCTTGCTTACTTGGATCCAATATTTATTTTGAAGACGCAGTAGCACGAGGCTCGCCGGACAACCCGGCACAGCGTTCAACAGGTCACTTCGGCCGGTTTACCTGACACTCCGGTTCGGAAGCGCCGATCTGAGGTCTCCCCCACTTCTGACAATTCTTATCCCAAGGCAGGTTATTTCCGACAACCTCTTAATCCATCCGATTCAAATTATCAGGTGACACGTCCCTCATCCTCTGGCATACTCAAGCCCTTTCTTCGAATGTTTTGCATATTTTGAATAGTATGCTAAATTTTCACCTCTTTTATTTTTGTTTGCAGAGCCAAAGCCAGACCCAACAAAAAAGCTCGGGTGAACAATCCGTCTGAAGACCAGGTGGTTCTTGAACAGGAGCAAACAGATGAACCGGACCAAACTCGTGAACCGGAGGGTCCCCATCCTAAAGCTACCTTTGATGAGCCACCCCCTCAAGACCAGAATATCGACGAACAAACAGAAGCTGATACTGTTGTTCCTGATACTGAACCGGCAGCTCCAATCCGGGCTAATCCGGTGAGAGTTACTGGCACTCCACCATCACCCGTAAAAACTACCGGAGGCCAAGGAGATGATGTTATCATTACTGGTGTGGGCCACAGCTCTCCTGGCCATCCTGTAATCTTGGCCAAACATAGCGCCAAAGAAGAGCGTGCTGCCATGGAGAAGGGTAAATGGAGCACTGATTTGTCAAGTTATGCTCATCTCAGCGCTGAAGAACTCCACTCCGGTTTTTTAAACCGTCTGCACTCAAACCGTGATTATGAATCCGGTTTGGTGAACCTGATGAAGGAACGGTATGAGGTATTTTCATCTCCCTTTATTTCTTGATTCCAAAGTCTAAACATCAGCCCAAGTAGCCCCAAGGGCCGTTTTATGATGTTAATCTTAAACCGGGACTTTGTGATACCTTAATACTTACATGCTGACCCTCAATATTTCAATTCCTTAGTAAAAACAAAACCGATATTTTATCAGTGTAGTTATGTAGCTTTCATCAGTGTAGCCCACAAGGGCCGGTTTAGCTTTTCGAGGTAACCCGGGTCTTGAATCCATGCGTCAGTTTTGAACAGATGTACATTAGCCCCCAAGTGTTAAGGATAATGCTTGCATTGTACTTGAGACTTGTGAAAGATTTGTTGATAATAGAGCAAATAGGCATTAGCCCCCAAGTACGAAGTGCATAACTTGTTATAGGCTTAGTACTTAGAAAATACATATCCTGTTGTTGACATATCTTCGCTTTTGTAGGCCGAGCTAAGTAACAGGGATGCTCGAACCGCTGATCTTCAAGAGAACGTGAAGTCCCAACAAGCAGAGGCTTCGAAAGCCAAGGAGGAGCTGACCAATGCCCTGGCAGCTATGGAAAAGTTAAAAGAGACTTTTAACAAGGAGCACGCTGACTGGGAAGCCGAAAAGGCTGGTTTAACCAAGAGAGTCGAGGATGCAGAAGCAGCCCTGAAGCCAGTTGCAGACGAACTAACTAGCTTGAAGTGGCAAATCGACGCCATGACGTCCGCTGTGTTTGTTAAGTATCTCCTTATCTTGTTTGTCCAATTCATGAGATCTTTATCATTTACCAGTTGGCTGATATTAAACCATGACAGACACTTGTATTACTCATCTGGGCGCTGATATGCGGATGAAGCTTAAAGAGGCTTACACCTTAATAGAACAACTTTACTCTGGATCCCAGCGTGCTATATGCACTGCAGCCTACAATAAGACGGCACCATCACTGATAAAAGAAACCCTTGAGAAGCTGGCCATGCTACCAGCCCGGATTACTGAAATGAAGAAGGCAGCCACAAGATTAGGAGCGCTAACCGCACTAATCCGGGCCAAGGCATGGATTCCGGATCTTGAAGCGGATGACATCATTAAAGGATATCCAGGTGTGAAGGAGGATGGTTCAAACTTCAACAATGATGATCTCCGAAGGCTGACAAAGGAGATGCGGCCAATAGCCAGCAAACTGGCGGAAGACACAGACTTATCTCATTTCCAGCCGGTTTACGACGCTGAAGGGAAGAGACAGCCTGCCGAAATCCATGAAGTCGAAGAACTTGTGCCTCCAATACGTAAGCATACTTACGCTCCTCACATTAACCCCTCCAGCCTTATCCATGAAGAAGCCGTGTTTCAAGCTTTAACCAGAATCGATTGGTCAACAGTTGATTTCCAGCATCTGGGGAGGGATGAAGAAGAGGTGATTGCGCCAAATGACCCTCAATCATCAAGCCGTCCCGAGGAAGCATCCTAAACCGGCAGCCAGTTTATCAGCTACTATGTGCCACTGCTTGAAACAATTATTCAAGCCGTTTTGAAGCTTCTTGTAATAGGATAGCAAAAATACCCTTATCTGTCATGCCATCGAGCATGTTTATGTTGCTTGATATTTGGAAAAGTTGTTGCACTTTTGGGGTCTATTTATGCATAGTTCATGATGATTTGTGTTCCTAGATACAAGAACTTGAAAGTGCCCTAGTGGTTTACCACTGGATGGGTCATGATGCCAAAAAATATACAGGACTTGGATGAATAACAAAAGTTTCTATTAATTAGATAAAATAAAGAATATTTGCGACATACCTCGTTGGCTGACCAACTACTTGTATGGTAGAGGTGAAAACACCAATCCGCGTTGATAACTCCTGGCCCTCTTGCCATTTCAGGTAGAAATCATATTGGGCTAAAAAGCCATTGATTTGTTCGTATAAGGCTGGTGACATCTAATCAAAACTAGACCGGAGCAGTTCGCTACCGTTTTAGAATCTGATCATGTACTGACAACTAAGCACTGAAAGTCAAGCCGGATTGTAATATACACCGGTTTATCAGAAGAATATTTATAAATCCCTTATCATAAAACAGCAGAAACAAAAGAAATATGCAATGCTTTTCATGGTCTGCCAGGCCCTAAATCGCGGCTTTTCATGGGCTGCTAGGCCGCTGAGTTAAACCATTTTACAAAGCCTTTTAAGATGGACCTCAATCTTTAACCAATCACCGATTTTACTTTGACAAGTTTAGGGTCCATGGGATTGACTTGTCAAACATTTGATGGGTCATACCAGGTTTACCTGGACGGAGTGGCTTACTTAAAGAGGCAGGATAACCCGGGGTTTTAGGTGAATACACCTGGCTTCCAAGCCTGGCTTGATAGCCTATTACAAGGGTTCAAACTCATTGTTCGTTGAGAAGCAAAGAGCCCCCAGGTAATATGTGAGTTGTGCTCGGTGGTTACCTATGTTTGAGTTGTGCTTAATGCAACAGACTCTCTTTGGCTCCATATAATTTCCTTTTGGCTTAAAGCCCATCAAGAGGTGTAGCTATGGTGTGAAGACAACCAAGCCCCCTAGTGATACCCCTTTGTGGTTTTAAACCGATCAAGAGGTGTAGCTATGGTCCGGATACAACCAGGCCCCCTAGTGATTTTCTGTATCTCCATGTGGCTGTATAGGCCGGTTTAATGAAACTCCGCTTTGACAATAGAAGCTCTTGTTGCTCACACATGATGTAAAAAGAATAGAGACCCCGCTTTATTTGAAGCTCCGGTTTATTATATAATATATACATTGTCATAAATATGTATATAAGAGGAGCCTGTGGCTCAAGTATAGAAAGGCCGAAGAAGAGCTATATTCCACGGCCGCTTGGTCTCCTCCTCTGATTTACGTGAGTCTTTGTGCTCTCGAACATCAATGAGGTAATATGACCCATTGTGCAGATTCTTGCTGACCACAAAAGGTCCTTCCCAAGGTGGGGACAACTTGTGCATATCAGTCTCATCCTGGATGAGCCGAAGCACCAGATCGCCCTCTTGAAAAGTTCTGGTCTTAACCCGACGGCTGTGATAACATCGGAGATCTTGTTGATAGATCACCAAATGTGCTGCTGCGAGATCACGCTCCTCATCTAACAGGTCCAGTGAATCCTGACGTGCCTTCTCATTATCAGCTTCAACATAAGCTGCCACACGGGGCGAGTCATGACGGATGTCACTAGGAAGAACCGCCTCTACTCCATAAACCATGAAGAAAGGCATGTAACCCGTAGATCTGTTAGGCGTGGTGTTGATGCTCCATAACACAGAAGGTAACTCCTCCACCCAACAACCCACTGTCCGCTTTAAAGGAACCATAAGCCTGGGTTTAATACCTCTCAAAAGTTCTTGATTTGCCCTCTCCGCTTGACCTTTAGATTGGTGGTGAGCCACCGATGCTATATCAAGCCGGATGTGCTCACATTGGCAAAATTCCTCCATATCTCCCTTTGATAGATTAGTACCATTATCAGGTATAATACTGTGTGGAAAGCCAAACCGGAATATCACCTTTTTGATGAACTAAACCGCCGTGGCCGCATCACACTTACTGACTGGCTCTGCTTCCAACCATTTGGTGAACTTGTCAACTGCCACTAACAAGTGGGTCTTTTTGTCCTTGGATCGCTTAAAGGGTCCAACCATATCGAGCCCCCAAGTCACAAACGGCCAAGTTATTGGAATCATCCTCAACTCCTGAGCCAGAATATGAGCACGGCGTGTGAATTTTTGACAACCGTCACACCTTTTGACTAAATCCTCAGCATCAGCGTGAGCTGTTAACCAATAGAAACCGTGGCGAAAAGCTTTAGCTACTAAAGACTTTGACCCGGCGTGGTGACCACAATCCCTTTCATGGATTTCTCGCAAAATCTCACAACCCTCTTGAGGAGAGACACAACGCTGAATTGCCCCTGTGACGCTGTAACGATGTAACTCCCCGTTGATTATGGTCATTGACTTGGAACACCGGATTACCTGCCGGACCGAGGTTTCATCCTCCGGTAACTTGCCCGGGTTCATGTAAGCCAGGTACGGGATTGTCCAATCCGGTATGACATGCAAAGCTGCCACCAATTGAGCCTTCAGATCAGGAATAGGCAACTTCTCCTCTGTTGGTACCTTGACCAACGGATTATGCAGTACATCAAGGAAGACATTTGGTGTGACCGGTTTACGCTGAGAGCCAAGGCGGCTTAAAGTGTCCGCTGCTTCATTCTTTCGCCGGTCTATATGGTCAACTTGATAACCCTTGAAGTGGCCAGCCACCGTGTCCACCTCTCGTCGGTATGCAGCCATGAGTGGGTCTTTAAAATCCCAAGTGCCACACACCTGTTGAGCCACCAGATCCGAGTCACCAAAGCACTTAACCCGGCTTAAGTTCATCTTCTTTTCCATCCGAAGACCGTGGAGTAAGGCCTCGTACTCAGCTGCATTGTTAGTACAAGGGAACATTAAACGGAGGACATAACAAAACTTGTCAACTCATGGGGAAGTTAGTATGACTCCAGCCCCGAGCCCTCCAACTGTCTGGATCCGTCAAAGTGGATAGTACAATACGTGTTATCTGGCTTTTCCTCTAGTGCCTGCAACTCTACCCAATCATTGATGAAGTCCACGAGTGCTTGGGATTTAATCATTGTGCGAGGTGTGTATTTGAGCCCGTGAGGTCCAAGCTCAATAGCCCAGTTGGCAATCCAGCCAGTTGCTTCTCTGTTTTGAATGATATCTCCCAGAGGGGCTGAACTGACCACTGTGATAGGATGACCCTGAAAGTAATGTTTGAGCTTCCGGCTTGCCATAAACACTCCATACACCAGCTTCTGCCAATGTGGATACCTCTGCTTTGATTCAATAAGCACCTCACTGATATAACAAATCGGCCGTTAAACCGGATATTCCTTTACAGCCTCCTTGCGCTCCACACCAATAGCCACGCTAACAGCTCGGGTATTAGTAGCCACATACAGTAGTAAAGACTCTATCGATCGGAGCTGCAAGCACAGGCAGTTCAGCTAACGGCCTCTTCAGATCCTCAAACACTTTATCAGCCGCCTCGCTCCAGACAAAATCATCTATTTTCTTTAGCATCTGGTATAAAGGGATAGCCTTCTCAACGAGATGACTGATAAACTGGCTCAAAGCCGCAATCCGGCCGGCCAAACGTTGAACGTCATTGATACACGCCGGTTTAGCCAAAGATGTAATTGCTGAAATTTTTTCCGAATTAGCCTCAATGCCCCTGTTTGACACCAGAAAACCAAGGAGTTTGCCTGCCGGGACACCAAAAACACATTTGTCCGGATTGAGCATCATCTTGTAAACCCGGAGGTTGTCAAAGGTTTATCTCAGGTCATCTATCAGTGTTTCCTCCTTCCTGGACTTTATCACAATATCATCCACATATCCATGAACATTGCGCCCAATCTGCTTATGAAGACAATTCTGAACACAACGTTGATAAGTCGCTTGGGCACTCTTGAGCCCAAAGGGCATGGAGACATAGCAGAAGGCTCCAAAGGGAGTTATAAAAGTTGTCTTCTCCTGGTCCTTAACTGCCATTTTGATCTGATGATAACCAGAATAAGCGTCGAAAAAACACAAACGGTCACAACCCACCGTAGCATCAATAATCTGATCAATACGAGGGAGGGCAAAGGGATCTGTTGGGCAAGCCTTGTTCAAGTATGTGTAATCTACACACATACGCCAAGTGTTGTTTTTCTTGAGAACAAGCACCAGATTAGCCAACCACTCTGGGTGAAAGACCTCCACGATAAACCCTACAGCCAACAACCGAGCTACCTCTTCACCAATAGCCTTGCGCCTTTCTTCATTGAAGCGGCGGGGAAACTGTCGGACCGGTTTAAACTTAGGATCAATATTAAGTGTGTGCTCAGCGAGTTCCCTCGGTACACCTGGCATGTCAAAAGGCTTCCATGCAAAGATGTCCCAGTTCTCATGGATGAACTCGATGAGCGCGCTTTCCTATTTGGGATCCAGGTTAGCACTGATGCTGAACTACTTGGATGAATCACCAGGAACAAAATCAACCATCTTAGTATCTGTGGCCGATTTAAACTTCAATGCCGGATCGTGTTCCGTAGTTGGCTTTTTCAAAGAAGTCATATCTGCTGGATCAACCTTGTCTTTGTAAAACTTCAGCTCCTCCGTGGCACAAACCGACTCAGCATAAGCCGCATCACCTTCCTCACATTCCAAAGCGATCTTCCTGCTCCCATGTACTGTGATGGTCCCCTTATGACCTGGCATTTTAAGTTGTAGATAGACATAACACGGTCTTGCCATGAACTTAGCATAAGCCGGCCGCCCAAACAGAGCGTGATACAGACTTTTGATTTTTACCACCTCAAAAGTCAATGTTTCTGATCTTGAATCATGATCATCTCCAAAAGCCACCTCTAAGGCTATCTTGCCCACTGGATATGCAGACTTACTGGGCACCACACCATGAAAAACGGTGTTTAACGGTTTAAGATTCTTATCTGTCAACCCCGTACGATGTAAGGTATCATAATATAGAATATTGATACTACTTGCCCCATCCATGAGCACCTTGGTGAACTTATACCCCCCAACTTGAGGAGCCACCACTAAGGCCAGATGACCCGGATTGTCAACCCGGGGTGTGTGATCCTCTCTACTCCATAAAATGGTTTGCTCAGACCAGCGCAAATACTGAGGCACCGCCGGTTCAACAGAGTTTACAGCCCTCTTGTGAAGCTTCTGATCACGTTTGCACAAGCTAGTGGTGAAGACATGATACTGCCCACTATTTAACTGCTTCGGATTGCTCTGATAACCCGACTGCTGCTGCTGCTGGTGGTTCCCCTGATGGTTGTAACCTCCCTGGTTCACCTGGTTCCCTTGATTGTTGTGTCCGGTTTGATTGCCCTGAAATCCTGAACTGGAGCTGCTGCCTCCGTAACCCGGCCCGTGAAAACCACCTCCTGAACCGCCGGGCGGGCCATTATCGTACTGAAACATATTGGAATTCTTGAACTCTCGCATGATATAACATTCCTTCCAAAGATGCGACGCTGGCTTCTCCTTTGATCCATGCTTTGGACAAGGTTGATTTAGCAGGCGCTCCAAATTGGGGCCTGAACCTCTGCCCCTCTAGGGCTGCATGCCCTTACGGCGCTGACCGTTCTCCTGAGCATTGGTGTTAGCCACAAAGTCCAAACTGTTGTTGGCCTTGCGCTTACCATTATTCCCATGGCCTGCCGGATTATGCTACTGTCCCTTGGTGTTGCCATTCTTTTTCCCTTTCCCCGGTTTGTCCTCCTCTGAGTAAGGGTCTTTGGTATTATCTGAATCGGCGTACTTAACCAAAGCGGCCATAAGTGTTGACATATCATTGCAGTGACGTCTGAGGCTTCCTAACTTCTATTTGAGGGGTAGAAAACGGCAATTGCCCTCCAACGTTAACACTGCGGTATCTGCATTGATGCGATCCGATGAATGCAAAATAGCTGAGACCCATTTCACCCAATGGGTTGTAGACTCCCCATCCTCTTGGACACAAGCGGCCAGATCCACGATTGACATAGGCTGCTTACAAGTATCCTTAAAGTTCTGGATAAACCGGTGCTTCAATTCGGCCCATGATCCGACAGAGTTAGCTGGTAAGCTCTTCAACCAAGTATGAGCCGTCCCTTCCAACATCATGGTGAAGTATTTAGCACACACCGCTTCATCCACATCTAACATCTCCATTGCCATCTCATAGCTTTCAACCCACGCCTCTGGTTGCAGATCGGCGGTGTAATTGGGTACCTTACAAGGGCCTTTGAAATCCTTGGGCAGTCGCACATTACGCAAAGTGGGGGTGAGACACGGCACCCCTAAGGAACTGAATACCACACCTGGCTCGACTGAAGCGGTAGGGTGAACCGGAGTAGGTTGACAGGCTCCATGCAGAGCTGCTAACTCGGCCTCTCGACGTGCACGACCATGATCCACCACATCCTGCGCATTAGCACCTCCACCTGCCGGGTTGTGCCCTCGAGGCAAGTTACCGCGACGTGCACTGCTTAACACAGCCGGTTCATCCTCAACGTGCCTGCTGTAGCTCCGGCTCGGACGGGGGTGAAATGAATCCTCTCACGACTATGCGAATAAGCCTGCTGCTGGTTTAAAGCTGTTTGAAGGAGCTCTATGGCCCATCGTGCCTCAATCGCAACTGGTGATTCGCCGTCAGTTGGGAGGGCTGCCAATCGTGAAGAGGCGGCCACAATGTTGTCCAACGGGTTGGAGTAATGCCCCAGGGGTGTTGGAACATACTGTGGCACAATATTATTCTGATGAGGCGGGTCCATCGTGCGCGGCTGAACCGGCGCTCCTTTCTCGGTGCCTCCGCCCGGTTTAATACTGGTTGGTTACTAGTTCCTGCTCCTGGCGTGTTGAAGAGATTTCTTGGCTCATAACTCGGCGGGATATGCGACCAGTATCTTCTCCTCATGACTTCCTCTAAGGCATTCTGATCCAGCCTAAGCCGGTAGGCCTGAGCTTCCAACTCGGCCCGTTTTGTAGCCATCCTAGCGTTCTCTACTGCTAGATCTGCTTTAGCCTGAGTTATCTGATCTTTCACCTTTGCGATCTCTGCATTGTGCTGATCCCGGGCTGCTGCATCCACCTCCGCAGCCATCAATGTTGCCAAAGTGTCGAACAAGTCAGATAGAACTTGAGCTGGAGGTGGTGCAGAGCCCCGTGCTCCCGCCGGTGTGGCTGTTGCTGAACCAAAGAGCATTGCTGCGGTGGTTGATGAGTGGGGCGCTGATTGTGGACCGGCCATGAAGATAGCGACACGGCTTGGCAGATCAAGGGAGTCTGGAATACTGTTGCCATCGGAGCCTCCGCTAATCTGGCCGTCCTGCAACTGATAATGATTCGGTTTCTCCAGAAGACTCGTCGTCAGAGCAGACAATGGTTTCTCCATCAGATGCCGATCCATCCTCATATTCTGCTCCATGAATGACACCTACGAAAACATGTCTTGCTGCGGGTTGAACCAGGAAAGGGCTTGCACGCTGAGCCGTCTCGATGATGTCGGTACAGGTGTCTGGCTCAGGGCCCGGTTCGCCAATCTTGCCGACGAAGACATGAACCCGGTACCCGTATTTGATTGAACCGTCCTCGGGGCCCCATCCTGCACCGTCGATGTAGAGCTTGCCGCGATGACTCTTCGTCATTTGGCCCACAGAGTATCCCTTGAGTCCATCAAAGCTGCCCTTCAAGAAATTGAAACCATCGTGCGATAGCCCCACGGTGGGCGCCAACTGTCGTGGGTTTGTCACGGCAGATTTCCTCGTGAAAGGACTTAGTCGTGGAGCCATCGCTACGGGTTAGCTTAAAGGTGTTAAACCGGACAAGGGGACACGAGGGATTTTATACTAGTTTGGCCCCTTCGATGAAGGTAAAAGCCTACGTCTAGTTGTGATTGGTATTGCTAGGGTTTCGATGACCAGGGAGCGAATCCGCTTTGCCTGGCTCTCGGGTTGTTGTTTCCTGTCCTCAAATCGCAGCCGGGTCGTCCCTTTATATACATAGGTTGACACCCGCCAGTTTATAGAGTCTCGAGGCCGGATCATAGAGGTGTCCTGCTCGGTCTTTATTCCTCTAACTTACAATACAAGTTTATATGATAAAGTCGGTTCACATATACTGGCTTTAACCCGCCTTTGGGCCATGGGCCTTCGTAAAGCGCCAATATCTTCACATCTTCATGGGCTTCAATCTTCATGAAGCTAACCCGGCTACGCCTAGCTGGTTTACCTCCAGTAACCATATCCCCAACATGACTTCTATGCAAATATACACAACCATAACTCATTACGTTTTCTTCCTTGTCCAACTTCAACTAATTTTCTCAAGTTTGAAAATAATTAATGGGTATTCACAATCATAGAAGATGTCCAATATAATATATTTGTATGTGAAAGTTCTATTCCTTATACTAATCATTCAAGAATTGCTTGTATGACCAATATTGTGATTGTCAAGCTTCAATAGATTTCACTTTCAAAACCCAATGTGAACCTACTACTAATCATGATATGAACATATAATTTCAACTTCATGATATTCAATTCATTCAACAATTTACTCATAGGATATTTGTGAAGCACAAGAGTAAATGACAAACTACTCCAAAAAGATATAAGTGAAGATCAAGCGAGTAGTTAAGTGAATGGGTAGCTATTTGAGGACTCTCTCTCTCATTTAAAAACTTTCAGATCTAAGTATTTTATTAAAACAGCAAGCAAAACAAAATAAAATGACATTCCAAGAATAGCACACATCATGTGAAGAAGCAAAAACTTAGGCTCAACCGATACTAACCGATAATTGTCGGTGAAGAAAGGTGGGATGCCTACCGAGGCATCCCCAAGCTTAGATGCTTGAGAATTCTTGGAATATTATCTTGGGATGCCATGGGAATTCCCAAGCTTGAGCTTTTGTGTCTCCTTAATTCCTTTTATATCAAGGTTTATCTAAATCATAAAAACTTCATCCACAAAAAACTCAAGAAAAACTCGTGAGCTAAGTTAGTATAAATCAATGCAAAAAACGTTATCGTTCTGTACTGTAACAAATCACTAAAATGATTATTTAACATTGCATACTAAATGCCTCTGCATATGTAATACTCCTATCCTCAAATAGAATTATTAAACAAGATAACATATGCAAACAATGCAATCATAACAACAATCTGTCTAAACAGGACCATCTGTAAAGAGTGCAATAATATTCATACTTTCTTAGCCCCAAAAATTCTGAAAAATTACCACATTGTAGAAAATTTGTTATAACTTACCGTTTAAAAATTTCAGGATTTTATCATGTTATGACTATTCACAAATATTCAAAACATAACAACAAACTTTCCGTTTTGAAACAACAACATATAGACTTGCAAAATAAGCATTGTGAAGGCTATCCTTGACACTTTTATTGAAATAAAAGATATAAAACATTATTCTAAATAACAACAAGCAAATATCCAAAAATAAAATGATGCTCCAAGTAAAACTCATATCATGTGAGGAATAAAAATGTAGCTCCACGTGAGGTTACCGATAATGTTAGAGACAAAAGAGGGCATGCCTTCCGGGGCATCCCCAAGCTTAGTGGCTTAGGTCTTCCTTGAATATTACCTCGGGGTGCCTTGGGTATCCCCAAGATTATGGTCTTGCCACTCCTTATTCTCCTCATATCGATATCTCACACAAAACTTGAAAACTTCAATCACACAAAACTTAATGGAACTTCATGAGACAGGTTAGTATGATAAAGAGCAAACCATTCACTTGGGTACTGTCAAAGACAAGATTCATAATTGTTTCCATATAATTCCTACTGTACCTTATCATTTCCACAATTCATATCACTTAATTTAATCTACGGAAATACTACACTACTAGGGAAAACCCTAGCAGTAGTGCAGGTATTTTCCCTATCAGTAGCGCGAGACGACGCGCTAGTGATAAGGTGCTGCAGCTAACGTGTAGAAGTAGCGCCTGTCGTCCCACGCTACTGCAATACATGGCTAGTAGTAGCATGCTTTAGTGCAGAGCGCTGCTGCTAATATCTGTAGCGCTTTTAGCAGGAAGCTCTATTGGTAAGGGAGCGCTACTGCTAACTTTGTTCCCCTCGCTACTGCTATTTTTATTAGTTTCGTTTTTCTACATATTTGATTTGTATTTGAATAGGCTTTATACATTAATCTTTAGCATATCATACACATAAAATGTAATCATAGCATATACATACAAATAGTCTCATCAAATCATGTCACCATCATAATCATCATCCAACACAAAGTGGTCTCTTGTCATCATCTCAAAAATAGTGATACAAGTCTTGATTACTTGCAACTACATCGTCATCCATCTAAACAATGATATACACGAGAAGAGCTATCACTTTGAGTGAGAGCAGAACTATGCAGTACATGATTTCGTATCCCTCTCTCGCATTAGCGTGAACCTAAACTAACTACTGGCTGTCGCTCGGAAACCGGAAACTGGTACACCTGGGCCTGACATTCCGGCCACTCGTCGTATACTCCTGGCGTAGCACTTCTTCGCCATCGATGATCTATACACCTGCATCATGACCTGAGTCGATGATATGCAACATATATAGTTGAGCAACAGAAAGAGATAGACTTTGCAAAAATAGAAGCAACATATCATAAGAATAAATAACAAAGTTCATCGTACCCAAAATGCCCTAACTAGAGTGATCTTCGCTAGTCGAGGAGTACGGTTTAATTACATCACAAATAAAGTTTCGTCATGCATAACTCAAAGTTTCGTCATATAGATAGTATGGACTAAACGGGCACATTGTTATCGACAATCACTCATTGTCATGCCATCCATCCAAGTTAGGGAGATAGTCCCCGATCTTAGTGAAAGGCTTTAGGTCGAAACTGAGTGGCTACGCGTGTTCGGACGTCTTCCCGCGACATTTCTCCTTCTTTGTAGAACATCCCTTTTTTCTGACGACCTCCTTCATGATGATTTGGGCAAGTTCGCGTTGGATGTGATAGAACTCAGCTCAAAGCCAATGATCCTCGATATCTCCTAAGTTCTTTGCCCATTGCAGAATATGGGCATCGCCAGATCTAGGTGACATGCGAAGGTTCTAGTGATCCCATCTGTACTCCAGCAAGTGGTGTAGCACATAAAATCAATCATTAAGAGAATCACTCGGTTGTTGGATGCAGCAGAAGTCGGTCTAATGGCCCAAGGCGGGCCTGTCGTCCCTTTTCTTCTTGTCCTTGACCTCTCCACCCCGTGCGCCGTAGTAAAACATAGCACTGTCAAGAACAGACTTGATGTGGGTGTAATCCTTTTTTTAATGTTCTTCGACGAGTCCAAGTAAAGAGCGTGGGAGTATCGGGGGTAGAGGATGATGAGGACGGCGCGCCCGCTGCTGCGCAAAATGAGTACACCTCAAATTAATTAGCCTCCACCATGCAAATGAATGATTGAAATCAAATGAAGGATATTCGCATTAATGACTTACAGGGGATGATAAGGCATGAGAATCGCCTCCTTGTCCTTATTAGGGAGAAATAAATTGGCGATGTATTCCCTCGCGTATTCACGGTGCTCTGCGCAGACTCCCAAGAATCCCTCGTGCATGAAGTACGGGGTCAGCAACACAGATATGAAGTATCTGCTCAACCCCGTTGAGGTAGTTCATGTGCAAGGCATAAAGGCGGGCAAACGTAAAATCCAGCTTCTTCAAGTGAAACATGTCGAAGATGTAATCGAATCGAAGGAAGAACTTATCCACGGGGAATGTGTCGATGTACGACAATTGTCGCGGCACGTTAACCATGTAGAGTGGGTATCCTGGATTTTTTGAGGCGATGAGTCCTTTCTCTATCCACAACACGTCGTCATGAAGTCTCCTTAAATCGCCGAATCTGGCCCCTAGCACTGCTTTATGTAGGATTGGTTGACCAGGGATATGCCATTTTGCTGCACCGGGGATATCTATACGGTCTTGAACCCGAGGCTGCTGAGGCGGCTGGATCATAGAAGCAGCTTTTTTGCCTTTGCTCGGTCTCTTCCTAGACTTCTTTACTACCGGAAGGTTGTCCATAATACGTTCATACTCCAGAGGCGGCAATTCAGGCACCGACTCATGACGCTCAAACCCTAAGTAGGCACCAGTATTGACATACTGTTGAGTGTCATCATCATCCTCATCCTCATCTTTGGTGACGTCACCAGCGACTAATGGAGTAGGTGAGGTGTTGATGTTCATACCTAACTGCGTGCTCATGGGTGTGCTCCTGGCCACCTCCAGCTGAAGCAGACTCTTTGGCCACAACAGGACCCACCCATTGCAACTATCACCAAGCTGTCGCAGGGTCTCGTCGTCATCCCCCACTAGTACCACATCAGCCAAATTCTCGTGGCCTGGTTTGACACTAGCCACGGAGAGCTTGAAGATGTCCGGGGGGATTAGCCGACTGTGGAACAATGGTTCATTTGGCTCCATTATCGTCGCCTTCCCCACGTCCACCTTCGGGTCGCCGATGGTGTACAATATGGTGCACGGGGTTTCGTCGGCCTGCAATGAAAAGTCTGCGATGTGAGACATCCGAGAGGCAACGAAAACGGGAGATTATACATTTATTGAAGGGGGTCGGTGTGACAGATACCGTGAGGGCGTCGTGCTCACCCAAATACGAAGCACCGCCGAGCACGTCCGGTGCCGAAGCCGGT
>NC_053027.1:273560510-273572292 GCF_003073215.2 Triticum urartu
GTTAGGGTTTGATCCCTAGTGTCCACTATGTTCTGAGATTGATGTTGCTATGACTTTGCTATGCTTAGTGCTTGTCACTAGGGCCCGAGTGCCATGATTTCAGATCTGAACCTATTATGTTTTCATCAATATATGAGTGTTCTTGATCCTATCTTGCAAGTCTATAGTCACCTATTATGTGTTATGATCCGTTAACCCCAAAGTGACAATAATCGGGATACTTACCGGAGATGATCGTAGTTTGACGAGTTCATGTATTCACTATGTGTTAATGCTTTGTTCCAGTTCTCTATTAAAAGGAGGCCTTAATATCCCTTAGTTTCCGTAAGGACCCCGCTGCCATGGGAGGGTAGGACAAAAGATGTCATGCAAGTTATTTTCCATAAGCATGTATGACTATGTTCGAAATACATGCCTACATTATATCAATGAACTGGAGCTAGTTCTGTGTCACACTAGGTTATGACTGTTATATGATGAACCGCATCCGGCATAATTCTCCATCACTGATCCTTCATAGAAGATTGTAAACACCAAGAGTAGTGTCTAGCTCTGCAAAATAAGTTTCCACATATTGCCATAGAGAATAATATTAACACAAATCAAATCTGCTGATGTATTCCGCAGTGCGTTATCACACTACGGCCAAGTCCTTTACTCGAATCGTTTTTACTTTTCCACCTCAGCATGTTTTGCGAGGCGGTTTCCTTGGCACGTCTTGTCAAAGCAGAGATCGTGTACCCCCTTTTACAGGATTCTCATCAATACGGACGTGGGTAACCCAACCGCGCCCGTTAGCACGTTTCCTCGATTAAAGACGAGTCCCGAACGGTTACGGGGAGGGCTCTTGGTATTCAACCTCTTATAAAGAGACCAAGGCCTTACTCCTTTTTTCAATCTCAAGCGGGTTCGCCCGTCGCCTCGAGTTCCAACACCCTAGGCTCCAGATTCCAGGCGCTTTGGACCTTCGACAATGTCCGGTTCTGACCTTCAAGGCTGATGGACGCCCTCCTCCGTCACGGAGGAGGACGTACTAAAGTTGAGGGAGGCTAAGTTCCTGACCGGCGAAATTTCACATAGGTAGCCTGCTCAAGGGCAGGTCATTCCCAGTCCCCAGCCCGGTGAGAGCGTGGTGTTCATGTCTCACTTCCTTCGGGGGTTGGGCTTCCCAATGGATCCCTTTGTGAGGGGACTACTGTTTTATTACGGGCTGGAATTCCATGACTTAGCTCCGGAGTCCGTCCTCCATATCTCCACGTTTATTGTCGTGTGTGAAGCGTTCCTCCATGTTACCCCTCACTTCGGATTATGGCTCAAGACCTTCAAAGTGGAGCCGAAGATGATCAAGGGACGGCACGTAGAGTGGGGAGGCGCTGTTATAAGCAAAAATGCTGATGCTCCATGGCCCGAGGGCTCTTTTCAAGAGGAGCTAGGCTTGTGGCAACGAGAGTGGTTTTATATCACCGCTCCCCGGAGCACCAAGTGGGTGGCGCCTCCTGCCTTTCGCTCGGGTCCCCCACCACGGCTAGCGTCATGGGTCAACAAAGGGTTAGATTGGGGTTTGCCCAAAGACGTGCCCTTGTTACAGGGCCGCATTAAGGATCTCTTGGAAGGAGACCTCAGCCTGGTCAGGGTGACGCAGGTCATGCTGATTCGCCGAATATTGCCCGGCAAACGTCGCTCCCTTCGCCCGTGGGAGTTTAATCCAGAGGGACCGCAAGCTCTCCAGAATTTCATGGGCGCAACGCCCGCGGAGATGTATAAACTGTTCTTCGGATCACAAGAGATGTGTCCGGATTTAACCGAGGACGAAGGCCTAAGCTGCAATCGCCCAGATACTCAAGTAAGCAACCTTGTGCCCGGACCTTCTATCCGTATAATTGTCATAAACTTGCCCCTAAAAGAGCCGTCCTTTTAAACAGGAGTGGATAGCGAAGGCAAAGCTGATCAGGTGTCCGGCTCCCCTTCCTGAAACCAGGCCGGATCCCGTGCTGGTCAGGATGCTGCAGATAATGCCTTTGGAGGGAAGCAAGGGGGAGGACAAGGAAACTATGGCCTCCTCGAAGGAGGCTGCTCCGAAGGGAGGAACCGACAATTCCTCTCCTAAGGGGAAGAAGAGAGCCGCCTCTTACGACCCGGAAACCATGGCCTCAAAGCGGGGGGAAAAATCCTCGTTAGAGGGTCCGACGCCGGGGAGTTCCTCGGCCGGACTACGCCCTCAAGGGGATCAGCCCTCCAGCGAGCCGTAAGTAGAGAAAGATTTTCCTTTTGAGGGATGAGGGAAATCCTTGATTTATATCTGAGAAGATTAACCGAATTTTTACCTTGTAGCTCGGACCTCAGCCCTTCTCAGCAGAGCTCGTCTTCGGGGGATCTCCTTCCGGAGATGATGGAGAGCGGGACGCCTCCCCCTGCCGTGCCGCCTAGCGAGGCGGGCGACCCTGAGGTGTCGTCGCAGAGGGGTTCTCCGAATCTGGCAGGGGAGGAAGATAGCTATGTGGCCCCCCGAGGTTCTCCGCGTCCGGCCTTCGAAAGAGGTCATGGGACAAGTCCGGCACCGTCTGGTGCTCGGCCGGAGGAGCTAAAGATTTTGCTGGGGCGAGCTTCTATCTCGGAGGAGCACCGTGCATTGATGGGCACGGTGATTGAAAGGATCTCATCCGCAGAGAGCAGATTGCATGAGGCCGTCAAAAGTTTACTGACGGGTTTGGAGGTACATTAGATAATGTACACTTTTGTAAGTTGCGCATGAATAAGATGCGCCCTGTGTAGATAGTAGCCCCTGAGACTCTGCGCGTTGTCAAGAAATGACGGCACACGGAGGATCATAATCCCAGGTCTAAGATGTCGCCTTTGAATGTAGGCGGCAGGGTGTCCGAAATCGAGCCGAACTGATGATTTTGCCGAACTAAAGCGGCAACTGGACGTGGCAGATGCCGACATCGCGCTTGTCAACAAGCGGCTTGTTGAGGCTCAAGGTATGTAATTCCTCGGGCGGCATCAGGTAGGAAGAGTTTTATGCCAGTGTCTTACGATGTGTGTGCTTGACATAGATGGTGCGGCCGCCGTGGAGAGTCTTAAGGCAGAACTTGCCCGAGCTAAAGAACAAGCCAGAGAAAGTGATGCGGCTGCCAAGAAAGCCCTTGAAGAGCTGAGAGCCGAACAGGCTGCTCATTGCCGAAGCAAGGAAGAGATGGCCGAGATGGCCGAAAAGTTAAAGAGCGCTGCAGACCGTTGCAGACTTCTTGAGAAAGAAGACCAGGCGAAACAGACGGACTTAGAGAAGGCCGTTGCCAATGCCAAGGACGCGCGCTCTGCGATGAGAGCTGCGAAGGAGGAGCTGCGTCAGGCCGAACAGATTGCGGCTGGAAAGCCCTTTATGCTGCGAAGGAAATTTTGCGATCCGAAGTTTGCTCCGTTGGACCGGATGTGGAGTGTGGAGGATACCTATCTGGATTTGGCAGTGAGTGCTGCTGATGTGACCGAACACTTTCGAGATCAGAAAGATCGCGAAGTGGAAAAGCTTTTCTGGTCGCAGTTTCACAATCCAGAGCGTCCACTGGCAGTGGACGATCGTTTGGCTCAATGGGCCGAACTGAATAGGTTGTCCGGACTCTCCATGAAGTACGTCATGGGTCATCTGTGGCCGGGGAGATCGGAGCGGAAGAGTTATTTCAGCTTGGTGCAGCAATTCCTTGACGCGGTGCCGCGTATTAATGCAATGAAGAGGTCAGCATGCATAGAGGGCGCAAGGATGGCTCTTGCCCGTGTCAAGACATACTGGGCAGAGATGGAGACCACCGTTGTAGCGTCCCGAGATTCGGACAAAAGCCGAGTACCCTCCGAGCACTATTTTCAGGAAGTCCTTGAAGGCGCTCGTGTAATAGAAACGTAGTGCTCGAAACATGCTATGTTATGATAGCATATGTAATAGAAACGTAGTGCTCGAAACACCTCCTGTGCGGCCGTTTTAAGATATATATATACAAAATCTGAAAGATGGCAGTCGTTGGCTTCATCCCCCATGCACATAGTGCGGGGGTGCTCGCAGAAGACGCATTTTCACACTTAACCCAACGACTTGGTCCTACAAAGGAGGTGATAGCGCAGCAGGCCAGGCAACCGGACTATAATGCTTTAACACTTTCACTTAGCCATAGGAGCTTGACAGTGAGACTATTTAGGTAGCCCCTTGGTGGCAACTGCGCTCGCCCGAGTTCGGGGCGCGTATGTGTCTGACCGGGAAGCGGCCCTTCGTTAAAGCGGAGGAATCCGATAGATTCCGATAGGTCATCGAGTGGCTGACCAGTCTCACGCTACATCATGACAGTCAGTTTTCGGCTTTCTCTACTGAGGTGCTCGCCTGGCCGAACCGGGGCACAATCGCAGTAGTTCCCCTGGTGCTACCTTAGCCGATAGAGCGGAATGTAAGGTAGCCGAACTCAGGAGCCAGGCAACCCAACATTTGACCAAAGACATGATTCGGAGCTGATGCATATAATGCCAAAACTCGCGACGCCGAACACTCCCTAAGGTGTTCGGTCTTTATGAGTGCGGGCGAAACAACACTCTTTATTAAAAAAGCCCCTAGTGTCCAGGTACGTGCAAAAATTCTGACATGGCCACATGCCAAGACACCAGCCTCCTCCTTGGTTATATCAGAAAAAACCAGGGGATGTGTAGCAAGAAGAGACAGTAAAAAAGGTTTACGCAGGGTCTTAATCTAAAAAGAATCCTTTAGGACGGGTCCCTACTGCACGTCTGCGCCTGTGTCTCCGTTGTGCCGTATCCTGGACGGGCGCCGCACGACGTTCATCTGTAAAAGAGAGGAACTGAGTTGAAAACGGGTCGTGCCGAACAAAAGTTTAAAATAAACAAAGTATAAAGTAAAATATATAAAATGGAGCTTTATTGTCGCTTATTGTGTATGCATGGAGCCCCTAGTGCGGGGGTATATGGCCACTAAGCCTGCATCAATGATGATTTTGTACCGAACTCGTCTATCCGCGTTCGTGGTCTTTAATGACCTATTTCGAAGTTTTTTGGCCGATGAGGCCATTTTACTGTGGGGCTGTCAAAGCGGCCGCACAGTCCTCCACTTGGGGAGGCGCACTTTAGTGCTTCCCCTTCAAAGAGATGATGCCTCGTGGACCGGGCATCTTAAGCGTGAGAGATGCATCATGCGGTATTGCGTTAAAGCGAGCGAAAGCTTCGCGTCCCAGTAGTGCTTGATAGCGACTTGAGAACGGGACGATATGGAAGGTCAGCTTTTCACGGCGGAAGTTATCGGCAGAGCCGAATATAACTTCGAGTCGGAGAAAACCCATACAATGGGTGTCCGGACCAGGTGTTACCCCTTGAAAGGAGGTTTTGCTGCGGCGGATTCTTGCTGGGTTTATCCCCATGTGATGGATTGTATCCTGATATATCAGGTTTAGTCCACTGCCGCCGTCCATAAGGACATTTGAAAACTGGAGTCCGCCAATTATTGGATCGAGTATCAAGGCAGTCCAGCCTGCATTCTTGATATTTCTAGAATAATCTAGCTGATCGAAGATGATTGGTTTTGACAACCAGTGGCGGGACCCTTTGGGGATAGGTCGTTTGGTGCGTACCTTTATGGGCGCCGCACGTTTTGTTATGTGAAGTAAGTTCACTGTTTTTACTTCTTGTGGGAAGTTCTTTTGTTTCCTGGTGCTTTGCTTTTGGGGTTCGTCCTCGTCTTCGCTTGGTGTGTCGAGCCCCTTGTGTTCGGCATTGAGTCTGCCGGATTGTTTGAAAACCCAACAATCTCTGTGGGTATGGTTAGCAGGCTTCCCAGGAGTACTGTGTATCTGACATATCCTGTCCAGGATTTTATTTAAGTTGGATGGATCGTCCCTGTTATCCTGGAGGGGCGGTTTTTTCTGATTTTGTCATGAGCCTTTGAATCTGGCATTGACTGCCGTGCTCTTCGGACTTTTTTCCCTAGTCCGGCGACGGTCCTTGTTGCGTCGCGGTTTTCCGTTTCCATCCCTAGTTTCGGATGTACTTGGGTCGCTGGGGCTGCACCTTGCCAACCAGCTGTCCTCTCCTGCACAAAAGCGGGTCATGAGGCTTGTTAGTGCGGCCATTGTTCTTGGCTTTTCTTGGCCGAGGTGTCTGGCGAGCCATTCGTCTCGGACGTTATGTCTGAAAGCTGCTAAGGCTTCGGCGTCCGGACAGTCGACTATCTGATTCTTTTTAGTGAGGAATCTATTCCAGAACTGCCGAGCTGATTCTCTGGGTTGTTGAGTTATGTGACTAAGATCGTCTGCATCCGGAGGGCGGACATAGGTCCCTTGAAAATTTGCATAGAAAGCATCCTCAAGCTCTTCCCAACTTCCAATTGTGTTTTCAGGAAGGCTTTTAAGCCAATGCCGGGCTGGCCCTTTAAGCTTAAGGGGTAAATATTTTATGGCGTGGAGATCATCTCCTCTAGCCATGTGTATGTGGAGGATATAATCCTCGATCCAGACTCCAGGGTCTGTTGTTCCATCATATGCCTCTATGTTTACGGGTTTGAATCCCTCTGGAAATTCATAGTCCAGGACCTCATCGGTGAAACATAGGGGGTGTGCGGCGCCCCTGTATTTGGGTGTGCCGGATTCTGATGATGGCTTTATTGCATTCCTTACGAGAGCTTGCTTTCTTGGCCCATAAATGGACCTAGCTGGGCCATGATGCAAATCCTTAGGTGGGTCGCATGCCGATTTAAGTGCGGCGCCGCTTGCCGCTTTATGGGGTCGTCTATCCGTCTGTGTGGCTTTCTTATTTTTGAATGCGAGGGCTCTAGGGCCTCTTCGTCGAATTCAGGCAGTAGCTTTCTTTTCGGATAGCTTTTAGTGCGGCGACCATCACTGTATTTATATGCGGTATTGACTACTTTGCTCCATCTAATCCGGAGTGCATCTTCCGCTGTTTTTAGCTTCCGCTTCTGCTTTTTCAGGCTTCGTGCAGTTGCAACAAGCCTCTTGTGGAGATTTTTCTGCTCCATGGGTTTATCCGGCGTGAGGTCATCCGGAATGCCGTTTTCGCCGGAGGAGGGATGTTCGGTTTGTCTATCCGTGTTGCCCTGTTCGGATGGTTGCTCTAAGGCCTGCTCGTCGTCTACCGGCTCGTCCTGCTCTATGGCTGGGTTTTTATCGAGGCGGGGCTTGGGTCGGCGTTTACGCTGACGCTTTGATTGCTTTTCGGGGGGTCGATCTCCCGTTCCATCCCCTTTTTCCTCATTGTCGCTTCCTTTAGGGGTATCCACCATGTACACATCGTGAGATGAGGTGGCTGTCCAATGCCCTATGGGCTTTGGTTCATCGGTATCTCCTGCATCATCATCCATGTTGTCGATGTCTCCGGAGTCAAAGTTGAGCACGTCATTTAAATTGTCGACATTGGCTACCAAGTGGGTGGTGGGTGGGCTTCGAATTTCTTCATCGTCCGTATCCCATCCTCGCTGACCGCAGTTCGGCCAGGGCTCTCCTGATAAAGAGAGAGACTTGAGAGAATTCAGGATATCACCAAAAGGCGAGTGCTGAAAGATGTCCGTGGCGGTGAACTCCATTATTGACGCCCAATCGGATTCGATCGGCAGGGGCGCGGGGGGTTCGGAGTCCGGAGAGGAGTCCGGATCCTCGGAGTCGTGAGTCACGCGGAGTGTGGGGCCGGTGTTCGGCTTGATCGCCTTTGAGATTGCAGACCCCGAGGTGACGTGCAACCGCTCATCATCGATTGACACAACTGGCTCCGAATTAAGGGTCAGAGCTGGTGCGTTTGCGGCCTCCGGGATACTGTTCGGTGACAGAGCTAGATCATGCCCCGCGAGACAGTGCGGCGCGCTTGGTTGTGGCTCGAATCCGTCGAAGAGCAAATCTCTGCGGATGTCTGCCATGTAGTTTAGGCTTCCAAACCTGACTTGATGGCCAGGGGCGTAGCTTTCGATCTGCTCCAAGTGGCCAAGCGAATTGGCCCGCAGTGCGAAGCCGCCGAAGATGAAGATCTGTCCGAGGAGAAAAGTCTCACCCTGGACCGCATCGTTGTTGATGATCAAAGGAGCCATCGGGCCTAAAGGCGACGACACAGAGGAACTCTCAATGAAAGCACCAATGTCGGTGTCAAAACCGGCGGATCTCGGGTAGGGGGTCCTGAACTGTGCGTCAAGGCCGGATGGTAACAGGAGACAAGGGACACGATGTTTTTACCTAGGTTCAGGCCCTCTCGATGGAGGTAATACCCTACTCCTGCTTGATTAATATTGATGATATGGGTAGTACAAGAGTAGATCTACCACGATATCAAGGAGGCTAAGCCCTAGAAGCTAGCCTATGGTATGATTGTTGTATATGGAGTTGATGTCCTACGGACTACAACCCTCCGGTTTATATAGACACCGGATAGGGTTAGGGTTACACAGAGTCGGTTACAATGGTAGGAGATCTTGAATATCCGCATCGCCAAGCTTGCCTTCCACGCCAAGGAAAGTCCCATCTGGACACGGGACGAAGTCTTCAATCTTGTATCTTCATAGTCCTGGAGTCCGGCTGAAGGTATAGTCCGGCTACCCGAACACCCCCTAATCCAGGACTCCCTCACCTTGCCTGCTTCTTCTTTGTTTGATTTGACTGTAGGCACGTACCTTGTTCTGCTGACGGCTATCCACGCCTACCGGAACCCTGCACCAGCTGAGGAGCCAGACCCGGAACAACAATTTGATCCTTCGCGACAGTCTAATTGCCAGTGGGATCCGAAGATGATTGTCAGCTAGTGGCAATCGGAGTCTTCCTCGTCTGCATCACAGTATGACCCCAACTACTATTATGGATATTAGCCAGGCCAGCAGTGGCCATAGACCAACTTAGGCCAAAAGCCTAAGCTTGGGGAAGTACGTATTTCTCACTTACATTACATTTATGCTCACACACTCATTGCTAGATGTCGGTACTCATACTTTTTCATTGTATCATCCATGCTAGTTTATTTTCCTTTTTATGCTCTCTTCTTGTGTGTTTAATAAACCTTAAGAAAAACCAAAAAAATAGTTGTAGCTTTTAATTAATTTACTTTCCATGCTTGTAGTAGTAATTAAAAAGAAAACCCAAAAATATTTCCTGTTCTTCTTTTGCTTGTTGGGAGCTTTCCCATGTAAATAGTTTTATTTCTTTTCTTTTCTTTGGGGGTCGATAGGAGAAGACCATGATTAAATTGTTGAAGTGGCTCTTATATGCATTATTGTTGATCTGACAAAAGAGCCCATATTGCCTTGTCTTCTCATGTTTATTGAATGCTTGCAGATTCCATCTTAGTCCAATGCACGTGCACTATTATTATTATTCACACTATTCGGTCATGCAAGTGAAAGGCAATTATGATGATATATGATGGACTGGCTGAGATGAGAAAAGCTGGTATGAACTCGACCTATTTTGTTTTTGTAAATATGATTAGTTCATCGTTCCTGATTCAGCCTATTATGAATAAACATGTTTGCAATGACAACTAGAGATCATAGTTTCTTGTGCCATGCTTGATTAGCTATGAGTTATAATGGTTTACCTTGCGTGCCAACATGTTATTAAAATGGTTATGATGTGGTATGATAGGGTGGTATCCTCCTCTGAATGATTTAAGTGACTTGACTTGGCACATGTTCAAGCATGTAGTTGAAACAAAATCAACATAGCCTTCACGATATTTATGTTCATGGTGGATTATATCCTACTCATGCTTGCATTCGGTGTTGATTAATTTTAATGCATGTTCATGACTGTTGTCGCTCTCTAGCTGGTCGCTTCCTAATCTTTTGCTAGCCTTCACCTGTACTAAGCGGGAATACTGCTTGTGCATCCAATCCCTTAAACTCCAAAGTTATTCCACATGAGTCCACTATACCTACCTATATACGGTATCTACCTACCGTTCCAAGTAAATTTGTATGTGCCAAACTCTAAACCTTCAAATACATATCCTGTTTTGTATGCTCTAATAGCTCATGTATCAACTAGGGCTGTCTGTATCTTCCATGTTAGGCGGGTTATTCTCAAGAAGAGTGGACTCCGCTCCTCACTCACGAGATAAATGGCTGGTCACCGGGATTCCCATTCCCATGCTTTGTGCAAACTAAATCAAAATAATTGCAAACAAAACTCCCCCTGGGACTCTTGTTAGTTGGAGGCACTCGTTGTTTCAAGCAAGCCATGGCTTGATGCTTGTGGTGGAAGGGGGAGTATAAACTTTACCATTCTGTTTGGGAACCGCCTATAATGTGTGTAGCATGGAAGATATCGCCATCTCTTGGTTGTTATGTTGACAATGATAGTATATCGCTCAAAATATTATTCACCTCTGTTTCAAAACCGAGCTCCGGCACGTCTACAAATCCCTGCTTCCCTCCGCGAAGGGCCTATCTATTTACTTTTATGCTGAGTCGTCATCCTCTTATTAAAAAGCACCAGTTGGAGAGCACCGCTGTCATTTGCATTCATTACTGTTAGTTTACATTGAGTATGACTTGACTGGATCTCTTTTACCATGAATTACAATGTCTAGTCAGTCCTTGGTCGTTAAAGGTGCTCTGCATTTATGTTTTGCGATCTCAGAAAGGGCTAGCGAGATACCATCCTGTTATATCATATTATGATTGTTTTGAGAAAGTGTTGTCATCCGAGTTTTATTATTATGGCTCGCTAGTTGATTATGCTATTGATATGAGTCAACTTAATACCTATGTGTTATTGCAAATGTGGTTAGTTATAATATTTGTTGAAAACTTGAATGCTGGCTTTACATATTTACAATAACAAGAGAAAACAGAGTTTGTAAAAGTTTTTCTTTATCACATTCAGTTTGTCAACTGAATTGCTTGAGGACAAGCAAAGGTTTAAGCTTGGGGGAATTGATACGTCTCCTACATATCTACTTTTCCAAACACTTTTTCCCTTGTTTTGGACTCTAACTTGCATGATTTGAATGGAACTAACCCGGACTGACGCTGTTTTCAGTAGAATTACCATGGTGTTATTTATGTGGAGGAGCAAATGTTCTCAGAATAACCTGAAACTTCACGGAGACACTTTTCAGAAAATAAGAAAAATACCTGCCAAAGATGAAGGCCAGGGGGGCACCACCTTGCCACGAGGGTGGGGGCGCGCCCCCCTACCTCGTGGGCCCCCTGTTGCCCCTCCGACTCCAACTCCACCTCCATATATTGAGTTTCGGGGAGAAAAAAATCAGAGAGAAGAAATCATCGCGTTTTACGATACGGAGCCGCCGCCAAGCCCTAAAACCTCTCGGGAGGGCTGATCTGGAGTCCGTTCGGGGCTCCGAAGAGGGGAATCCATCACCATCGTCATCATCAACCAACCTCCACCAATTTCATGATGCTCACCACTGTGCCTGAGTAATTCCATCGTAGGCTTGCTGGACGGTGATGGGTTGGATGGGATCTATCATGTAATCGAGTTAGTTTTGTTAGGGTTTGATCCCTAGTGTCCACTATGTTCTGAGATTGATGTTGCTATGACTTTGCTATGCTTAGTGCTTGTCACTAGGGCCCGAGTGCCATGATTTCAGATCTGAACCTATTATGTTTTCATCAATATATGAGTGTTCTTGATCCTATATTGCAAGTCTATAGTCACCTATTATGTGTTATGATCCGTTAACCCCAAAGTGACAATAATCGGGATACTTACCGGAGATGATCGTAGTTTGAGGAGTTCATGTATTCACTATGTGCTAATGCTTTGTTTCGGTTCTCTATTAAAAGGAG